>NC_092632.1:3345009-3645009 GCF_039555335.1 Amphiura filiformis | reverse complement strand
TTATAGCTGAATTGGATTTTGTAGATCGGCTTTTAAGACATTATTATAGTCTTGCATATTTTAAAGTGGATCTTTGTTACAATATTTTTATAATTTTATAAATACTTTGTACTTGTGTGCAATATGTGTGTGTCCATCCGGATCAGTGGAAGAACAACTGTATTTCGTTGAATCTGATTTTTACTGTATAAAAATTAAGTAAAGTTTGTTGAATTGAATTGAAATGAATTTGTAAACCAGTTTAATATATATTTTTTTCATAATAAATTGTGCCCATTGGACAAGCCATGTACAGTATGCCAATATATTCTTCAAAGTTGGACTTTCTGTTCTTGAGGTATGAATGTTTCAATGTTGTAGACAGTAACCTAATTCAAAAGAAGGTTACCATCATGCACTTCTTTCAACCAAACAACTCAACTCATCTTGCTTAATTGTGTCACATATATGAAAGAATGAACATGTTAACCTATTTAGATCTAGGTTAAAGATATACAAGTCTGCCATTACACAGTAGTGTACCATGGTAGGCCATCACCTAACAACATGCACAGCCTATGCATACTGCTGCGATTCACTCACATAATCAGATGCAAATTCTTTTGTTGTCTTGTCTCCAAGTTTAATTGCCTGATGGGAATTTTATAATTCCAACATATGACAAATTTACAATGAATGTTTACTTGGGTAGCTCTCTCTTATTACCCGCTGTGTAAATATTTCCAATAAAGTCATCTCTGTACAGATGAATGCCATTTTGTATAATTCCCATGGATGGCAATGTAAGATCTAGACAGCTAGTCATATTTCAAATCATCACCTCATGAAAGAATGCAGACTTGGGGTGATTTTATCATGGTTAATTGCAATTACTTTGTGTTAGAAGCTATGGCCATGTTTTTGCAATTCTACTGTCACAAAATATGGCACAATTTTAATAAGATTTTTGTTATTGAATTTATTTCCAATTTTGAAATCCAAAATTAATTTTCATTAGTGGGGGAACCAAATGGTTTATAATTTTCAGTGAGTGTCATTGAAAATCAAGATGTGAAGACCTAGAAAAAAAATTATGACCGATGCAAATATGTAAAAAAAGTAGAATTTTGAGTATATCAACCCGGGGTCTTCCTGGTTGAAGGTATACAGGATTATTTTGCCTGCATAATTATAATTATGTTTATCACTCAAAATCACAGTACTCAATTCATCATTTTATAGTCAAGCTGCAATTATGGTGCATATTAAATAAGTAAAGCAGATGGTCCTTGCCATGATTTCTAGCAGCAGATAGTTGTGTCTTATTACAAATTCAGAATAAATCACTACCTAACAATGGGGATATATTGAATTATTGATCCATATGTCAATATGTCATAAATCATTTTTTGTAATGTGCAAAAATAATTATATAACTGAATATTATTAATTAAGTACAATGTTAACCTAATATGATAATACCAATGAAGATAAACTACTGAAATTAATGTTATGGCATTTATTTCAAAATAAATGTTGTGTTTTTTTTTTACATTATGAGAGTTATTTCCTATATTATTATGATCATCAATCCAAAACTGTCTTTGGTTCAGTGGTTCACAATAAATCTGGCTTCATAATCCACATCATCTCAGAAGTAAATCACTCACTCAAGCTTCACTGCATGATTGGGTGCATTATTTGGAATATGTATGGAGGTACTTTGGGCTATTCCAGAAAATAATGGCACCCCCTAAAGAAGACATGTAAGTTTGTACCATAAATGTTTGGGAATTCCCAGACCAAAATGTTATCCCTCAAAATGGGAATTCCTATTTTGACAATAAAATGATTAAAAAATTGGGAATTCCCAGTGTCCCTAAAATTTTTGCCAAAGTTTTTGGGAATTCCCAAGCCTAAAATAAAAAGGTGTCTTTTTCTTGGGAATTCCCATGTCTTCTTTAGGGTTGTGAAAATAATGACCTTTTTTTGGGGGGGGGAAAGGGGGGGGGGAGATTCCCAGAGCAAAAAATGGTGAAACATTTTGGGAATCCCATGTCTTCTTGGGGGGATGCCTTTAATTTCTGGAATAGCCCATCGATCACACCAAACACCACCATGGTATAAAGGCATATACCACAGGGCAATATGAAACATTTAAAAAAAATCAGAAACACAAAGTTTAAATATATGCTAACAGAATACTACAAAACTATAGGGTTACGATTTTCAAAGTATCATAAAGTTAACGGTATCTGCTACTTGGAGGACACATATAAAAACCTTTGCAGAGTGCATGGTATCATGATCATCTTGATGTGAAGAGAGTTCATGTGCAAAACATGATATATACCATGTGCCCATGTGCTGCTTTGTGCTATATTTTGTGATCAATATTGTTATCGATTATCATATTCTATTTTAGTGTTCCCCTCGTTTTTATAACATTTGATCAGTTTCAATGTAAACCATACTCGCACTTAATATGAGTGCCCCCTAAGCAGCAAATTACAAAATATCTCATTGCATAAAATAACATTATACCGTCTTCGTCCGAGTATAGTCCCACGTTCGAGTATAATCCCACCCCCATTTTTGAAAAATTACAGAAATCGTAAAAAAAACAAAAAACTTTTTTTTTTAAAGTTTATTTTTTTCGGCTTTGAGTGTCCCTGGACCTAGACCTAGATGCTAGGATCATTCATGGTTGACCTAAAAAAAAAAAATATTTTATTTTGTTTTTAATATGAAAATTGATAATTTGTATTCATGTCATACTCTATTAATGATTTCAAAATGCATTGAATTTGAATGCATTTTGAAATCATTAATGCAGTATGACATGAAAACAAAGTATCAATTTTCATAAAAATATAAAATATCTTGAATTTTTTTTTTTTTTTTTTTTTTCAGGTCAACCATGAATGATCCTAGCATGTATGTCTAGGTCCAGGACACTCCTAAACCGGAAAAAAAAACTTTAAAAAAAAAAAAAAAAAAAAAAAATTTTTGTTGAAATTGAGTATAATCCCACCCCCAATTGTGAAAAATGTTCACATAAAAAACGGGTGGGACTATACTCGGACCAATACGGTAATACAATTTTAAAACCTACACAGGGCAGCATTGGAATGCATAGATCTGAACTCTTCATATCCTGTACAAGTCAACGTATGTTAAAAATGTGACAACAAATCCTCCTCTACAACAAATGATACAATCAGAAGCATGCCACAGACAACACTCAGCTATGTAGGCCTACATGAATCATGCTCCACTTGAATTATATGATGTCATTTTTTTATGTCACTGTTGACAGAGGCAGCTGAAAATAGTTTTCAAATGGGCATGTGCATTCATCAGGGCCTTGGTAAGGTCAAAAATATTGGGGCACTGGTATTTAAATACATCAAAGTCAAACATAAAAATAATCTTTAAACAAAATATTAAATAAATACTGCAGTTTGCACACAATAAGCAAAATCACCCATCCTACAATGAAATATTTAATGAAACTGAACAATTGGTGATGGCAGCACTGATTTTTAGCGAATATAACGTAAATGTGCGAGTTCAATGAAAACTTACTGTGATGAAAAAAGCTTTTGATTGCAAATGAGAATTTCAGCTTGAATGAAAAATGACATCAGAATTCACACTGAACAAAATAAAACAGCAATAAAACATAAATACAACACCACCAGTGATTGTCAGCAATAAGAATGTTTTTACCAGGGCAAGCGTCTACTATGAGGGACATCAGCACTGTTTGTCTTGCCACGATCATCACCTTGTAATTTATCGTTTGAGATGTCCGCCTCCTCCTGGGATGCTTCATCTCCATGGTCTTCTTCATGTCCTCCTTCACTATAGCGATTTTGCGCTTGGTTCCAGTTCCTACCACCGCCGTTTCCACGTCCACGCCCGCCAGCACCATCACCCCATCCTCTACCACCTCCTATCCTATTGTTGCCTTGGTTACGAGTATAATCCACAGAATTTTGGTAGTCACCGCCTGGTCCGTTAGGGTTTCTGTAGTTATTGTTGTATCGATTTGGGTAGCCTCGGAAACCATTTCTGTCATAGTAATAGTCGTGATAATCATTTCTGTTGTTGTAGTCGTCGTAGGGAAAGCCACCAACCCGTCCACTGCTACTTGATAGTGTCTCCTTATCAGGTTGCTTCTGTCCGTACCAGTCTTCTTTGGTAGATTCACCAGCTTTCAATTGTTTGGATACATCTTGCTGTTGACCAGAACCATGTGTGGCATCTGTATTCTCCTTATTATCATCACGACCATCCCACTTGTCTTCGTTTGTCTTACTTTCTTTATTTCTACTCTCATTGTCTTCATTATCAGATGTGTCCTCCTTGTTGTATTTATTGCCTGAATCATCTTGTTTTTCATCATCTGGATGATAGCGACCTTTGTGGGTATCATAACTATCACCCCCGCCTCTATATCTACTATTATATGACTCTCTATCACCATCATCATCACCCCGATCATCACCTATGGCTTCATCACCATTGTTTACAGGTTTCCTTTGATAGTCCCTGGAGTCTTCTGGTTTATCATCCTCATATCTACCATGCTGTCTTAGTCTACCAGGTCTGTCATAATTAGACCCATATGGTCTTCCTTTATTCCTTGGATGCCATTCATCATCATCATCATGTCTACTTTGAGGTATGTCATTATCTTGTCCATCATCCCAATCATCATCATCTGGTTGGTTCCAATCACCATGTTGTCTGTCGTCATTTTCATCATCAGATTTTCCATGCATTTTCTGTTTGGCGCCCTCTTTATGCAGTTGACTTGCTAATTCACTGAAAATGGTGTCATCTTTTGGAGGCTTTGGTGCGTTTGTGGTAGCAGGCTTGTTGAATCGCTGAGCATTGTTAGTAGTAGGTGATTTAGGTGGATTAGTAGGGGGCGCCTTAGCTGGCTCGTTCTCATCTAAAATTATAACATTTTAAATGGGGAGAAAATAATGAAGGGAAAGAAAGAGACAAAAACCATTTAGTATCCCACAGTATCCCATAACCTAATGCAAAATATGTATATAAAGAGTATAAATGTAGTAAACACATGCACAAAATTGTTCCACAAGGACTCAACTTTACACTTGCCCATTGGTACTTGAGAGTTAAATTGCATCTGAAAGCACCGATGTTAACAGAATCAAATAATCATTTACTCAATCAAAAAGTTAAATCAAGGCTAGTTGCAATGCAGTTGGGCAACAGGGCCAACCAGGGCTAATAGAATAGGCAAGTTGTTCAAAAAGTTAGCCCTCCCCTCATGCTTGTGTACAAATATAAAAAGAAAACAAGTCCCCAGATGTTTGTTTTAAATTGGAAAAGGGCAAACATGCCTAAAGATACTTCCCCATGCCTAGAGAGTTCCCCAGATTCCTTTACAAATAGACAAAATATAACAATGATTTTATTCATTCATGAAGTTCAATCAATGTCACATGTCATTCAAATAGTAAGATGCATTCATGATTAGACTGAAGGAAGAATGGTGAACTCACTCTCATTATGAGATGCGTCTCCTTGACCTGTGTGACAGTATAAAATTGACCAAATCAAATTACCTGGTGTACATAGAATACGCACATTGAAAATATAAAATATATTGTAAGATGCACCAAGGAATTATTGGATGCATGTTACATAAGATCAAAATGACATATCATGTGTCAAGGTTATAAATCAAAGATACAAAAAGTATATATCTGTCTTCGTGAAGTATGGTATGCATGTTGTGTTAATTATTAAAACAAGTATTGAATGACAAGGTATATAAAAATGTCTGCATTCCTTTATTAGAAAAAACTGCAATTGAATTTGACTTGTTTTTCTTTCAGCCCATTAACTGCTAAGGCTGCTTAATTGGAGCACATACACATTTGTTTAACCTTAGCAGTAAACCTTTTCATGCTCCAAACAGCCTTAACAATTCCTTTTGTGTACACAAGCAGTCAAAATATTTTTGTATGTTATTGTGAAGCAAATACAATTTTGACCTAAATCTCTACAACATATCATATATGTTGGGAGAAAAGCCTATTTTTCCTTCTTAGATTGAGAGAATCACTCATCACTCACCATCCATCATAGAACACCTGTCTGGGTCTTCATCTGAGTTATCATCACAGTCAGCATACTTATCACAGACTAATGAGGAACGAATACACTGTCCATTGTCACACTTGAATTGCTGATTATTGCACTCAGGCTCTGAAATATTTGAATAAAATGTATTATAACTAATAAAACTACATTATCATGTATCTCACTGATGACCTAAATTCATTGTCTTCACATTTGTATGATGATCATGTACACAGACTCACCACAGTGCTGATACTGTACATGAAGCAAATACATTGTAAAGAAAATATTTTAATACAGAATTCTTTCCATCTTTTTCATGTACATGGACATAATGATCATGATAAAAATAAAACAATAAAATAAAAATGCAAGGCAAAGTCAATTAAACATGACTTCTATGCTATTTTATCAAATTTGAAATTTAAAATTCAACAATCTGTTTTATTACCGTACATATGGATTTACTATAGGACAGATATTCAAACTCATGTACTCAGGTAACTGTATTTGGCTGAATGGTGATTAAGTTAGTCAGGTGGGGCATGAAAACTAGCACTTATGACCCATATCGTGATTTTGCAAAGTAAAATTAAACATTGAATGAGGTGTCATTGGAGCTGGAAGTGGAATATAATAATGACAATTTTAATGCCTTAATTAGGCCAAAAAAATATTGTTGTATTGCCCTCAAGTGGGAATAATTTTCTTCTTTTTTAACCTTCAGTTTTTTAAAATCCCCATAAATATTAAATAATGCTTCTTCAATTAGGGGACATTTGTCAATTTTGACTTCTGGATACCGGTACTTAGACATCAATCAAAGACTACCAGTAGTCTTTCAATCAAATATTAATTTTCAAGTGAAAAACATTGATTTTTTGAACAAATCTGTAAAAATCATCATTCAAAAAAAAATTGTGACCCTGATTTTTCAGGATTTATGGTCGATCGGTTGAGGGCAACACAACAATTTTTTTTGGCCTTATCCTAAGCAATTTTTACACAATTTTTTTAAAACAAAAATTGAAACAAAATTGTATAAATGTACATGGTCATGTGTCCTATGGTGGGGCACATTTGCGTTACAAGCACTGATTTTGATAATTTGCCTTCATTTTCACTTAAATTGATACATGTCTAAATTTAACTATACATCTCACACCAAACAAAACTATACATTTTTGGAAAGCTTATATGTTCCAATGAATCCAACAATGCAAAATTGATGTTGGTATGCAGGGTGTGTAAGAAAATATATAGGGTGATATCATGAAAAAAAATTAATTTTACTAGAAAATTGATAATTTATTGCATTTGCTACTGATATGGAATACCTCTAATGTAATCTAATTTTGTAGCAGGCAAAACTATGAGCTTTAATAAAATGTATACTTTTGCTATGTTATGATTGACCCAAGTGGTGATACAGGGTGTGAACAACAACAACAACAACAACAACAACAACAACAACAACAACAACAACAACAACAACAACAACAACAACATTACAACAACATATATTTTTCAAGATCAATTCATGTGCATTTAAGATTTATTTATTTATATTTTTTGAGCTTAATTTTCCAGTTACAAAAATGCCTGGGCCCTGGGCCTACCTTCGTTATCATCCGTTTTCTTGTCTTCAGTTTTCCATCTTGTTGTAGCTGGTGCTGCAGCCTTTGTTTGCGGTATCTCTTCCTCATCATCTTCAGACTCGACTGGTCCGTCTTCAAATTCTGGTTCAATTCAAGCCACCCACCATACTACTGTCATAACCATCATGATTAGAAAACCTACAGCGATTTCTTTCTCCCGTCTCAAATCGACATTGAAATAAGAAGCAGTTGGATTCTTTATTTTCAAATGCATCATCTCCATCAACAAATACTGCTGCATCACATGACACTGTTTCACCGTCATCATCTATTACATCTCGTTCATCACAACATCGTGAAACACAAGCATCAAATGTTGGTACTTTTATCGCATCTATAAATGTAGCATCACTGTCTAATGATTCTTTGGTGCGAATGATATAATTTGATCTATCAACAAAACTATCTGAACATGTTCTGGAATCTGAAGTTCTAGATTTGTCATAATGGTCCGTGTATCTGCTATTGGGACCTTTTTTCCCAACATGTCCATCATTACTCGCACCACCACCGTATGGTGATGACGAACCAGGTGAAATACAAACAAGCTGGGACAGCAAAAACGCCACGCAAACAGCTCGAACCGACATTTTAGCAAGCATTTACGTTGTAAATATAGTGAAAGTTATGTGAGAGGTGTTATTTGGTGTAATCCATAATCATTCACGGGCTCTATTCAACCTATATTTTAGGCTTTACAATCGTAAACAACTCACCGTATGTCTGTCGGCCATTGCTGCTATCTTCTGATGATAGAAATTCACTTTCACTATAGAGGGCGGACTCACGTTAAAAATTGTGAATTGTGGTGTCTGCAGCAGGCCAGCAGCCTCTCCTCTCTCTCTCCTAGCTTCTCCTCTCCTCTCCTTAGACTCCTCCTCTCCTCTCCTCGCCCCTCCCTCCTCTCCTCCCATAGTCCCCCTTCTCCTCTCCTCTCATGCCTCTCCTCTCCTCCCCTCCCCCTCTCCTATCCTCTCCTATCCTCTCCTCTCCCTCTCAGGGAGGTAAATAGGGCCTAAGGATAATTTACTGGGTGGGCAATTTAATTTATTTTTGCCCTCAAATTAATGGAAAATAATTTACTGGGTGGGCAGCGATAATTATTGGCATCCAGGCGTTTGGATTTTCGGAAATGTAGATCTGTTTTTGCGTACAATTTGGCTAATTGATGTAAAAAGTGGACATTACCCTCCCCCTTTCTCTCCAGGATCTGTGCCTAAATGCATCTTCTGCCAATTTTTAGCATATTCATGTAGCAACTTTCAAGTAAAATTGTATATCATATTATATTTTGGGTATTTAGAAATCTTATACTAATTATCACTCACCATTACACCTATGCAGGAAAAAAGCAGTAAAACTAGATGGTAATTATTATATGGTGCCCAATTTTTGTGGGCAAAATAATTTACTGGGTGGGCACTTTTGGGCAATGGGCAAGTTGAATTTACTGGGTGGGCAAAATAATTTACTGGGTGGGCAAATGCCCACCCAGTGTTATTTACCTCCCTGCTCCCTCTCCTCTCCTCTTCTCTCCTCTCTACTCCTCTCCTCTCCCCTCGGCCTCCTCTCCTCTCCCCTCCCTCCTCTCCTCTCCTCTCCTCTCCTCTCCTCTCCTCTCCTCCCGTGTAGAACATTTTAATTTAGGCCGACATGAAAATGTAATTTCTCTATATTTAGAGTAGAGAGAAATTAGCTGTACCGTAGGCCTATGTATTTAGGGATCTGGGGACATGAGAGCACATCAGACATATCGAATTGCATTCTGAATACGAAGAATGTCTTTTTGATATCAAATACTGGGAATTTACTGGGTGGGCAAAATAATTTACTGGGTGGGCAAATGCCCACCCAGTGTTAGATAAAAAAAAAATTAGATCAAAAAAAAAAAAAAAAAAACGGTAATTTTCATTTTTTGAAATTCACGATATAGGCCTAATACAAATTTTATGGCAAATTATTAAAATTTGATATTTTCCACATGATATATACGGTAGGCCTAACAGTCCTCGAAGTAAATTTTATAAATCTAATGATATATTCTTAAAGTGTAGCCGCGGAGGAAAAGCCGACGATCAATTGAAAATTTTGACCTTTCATATTGAAGATAGGCCTATTAAGAATTTTTTCCCCAAAAGACCTAATTTTTTGTGTGTGTTTTGGGGAAAAAAATCCATATCTTCAATACGAAAGGTCAAAATTTTCAATTGATCGTCGGCTTTTCATCCCACCTATATACATACGGTACACTTTAAGTACCGTATAAATCATAAGATTTACAAAGTTTTACTTCGAGTACTGTTATCAAAAATAGGCCTATCAATTTTTAATCATTTGCCATAAAATGTGTATTACATTGCGAATTAAAAAAAATCAAAATTATTTGATATCAGAAGGACATTCTTCGTATTCAGAACTGATGCAATTCGATATGTCTGATGTGCCCCAATGTCCTACAATAAATACTGTCCAAACGTTCATATCCCATCCCTTTGTTGTTTTTTGCCATAATATAATATGTCTCATTTCAAAAATAGCTACAATGCCAGTGACACCTCATGCATATAATTGTCTTGGGTAGATATCTGTTCACGGGGGGGGGGGGGGGGGATGAAAACTAGCACTTATGACCCATATTTTGATTTTGCCCCTCTCCTCTCCTCGCCTCTCATCATGTCTCCTCTCCTCTCCTCCCTCTCCTCTCATCGCATGCCTCTCCTCTCATCGCATGCCTCTCCTCTCCTCTCCTCTCCTCTCCCTTCCTCTCCTCCCTAGTCTCAGAATGCAATTCGATATGTCTGATGTGCTCTAATGTCCCACAATAAGGTTCATACCCACCCCTTAAGTCTCTTCACGCGGGTGTCGACTGCAGACGACAAGTTTCAATTTTTTTTAAAAAAATTCACATATTTCAGAAATGTAAATTTTTATGACCATAATTGGAATCAGCATGAAAAATGCATTAAAATGAGTACAAACACGCCTAGTATTGATCCAGTAGTTCTTAAGATAGCTCTTGATACTTTTGAGAAAATATTTCAAAACTTTAACTTTTTCCATTGAAGCGCATGGCTAGCACACAAAGCATTAAGGCTATAAGTAAAAAATAAAACATGTTTCACGTCAAAAAAAAAAAAAAAAAGGAGGAAGAGGGGGCTTTTTATTTTCTATTTTTTATTGCAAAGTTGTAAATACCCATACTTAGAGCTGTTTAGCGTACAATCCGTACATACAATAATGCCTGGAAAAAGGAGGAGACCCTTTTTTATTTGTTGTTCTGAGAGTTACACCCCCTCTAATGATCACAGAACCTTCCTAAAATGTTTCGTGTATCTTAACAAGGCTATAGAGAGCATCGGGCTATTCCAGATAAAACATGCACCCCCCCTATAGAGGGCAAAATGGTTTTTTTCTAAAATGTCTGGAATTCCAAAGCATACTTGAGGAAGAAACCTGGATTTCCGGCCCTGTTTAGTGCATGTAAAATCTGGAAATCCATGGAGGGTATAGAGGTTTTTAAAAATTGTCAAAAAAAAGTTGGAATTTTCAATTAACTTAAAAAAAAAAATCTGGAATTCCATTGCCCTCTATAGAGGGTTTCTAAAGATACCCAAATAAAATGTTGGAATTTTTCAATTGACTAGCAAAAAGTCTGGAATTCCATGGAGGGTATAGAGGGTTTTAAAATTATCAAAAAAAAGTTGGAATTTTCAATTGACTTACCAAAAAAATCTGGAATTCCATCGCCCTCTATAGAGGGTATCTAAAATTACACAAATAAGTTGGAATTTTTCAATTGACTACCAAAAAGTCTTGAATTCCATGTTAGGGTTTTAGAGTTATTTTAGGCGTGTATAGGTGTTTATTGTTGTAAAGGTTACATTATATTTGCTTTATCTGCATTTATTCCAAGTCATCTATGATGTTTTACATGTATAGGCCTAATATAGGCCCACCACCAAGGCGTGTGTTTGGCAGTAACCAGGCCCGTACGCAGGGGGGTGCGGGGAGTGCGACTGCACCTCCCCAAATTTGCAAAAGTATTCAAAAAGTCCCAAAATTGAAGCATTTGCGAGCGTAGCGAGCAAAAAAATCCGGTTTTTTGGTCAAAAAAGGTCCAAATTTGGGGGGAAAAGTCCACATTTCACAAAATCGCCCCCCCCCCTTTGGAAAACGGTCCACTTTTTCAAAATCAGCACCCCCAAACAAAAAATCCTGCGTTTGGGCCTGGCAGTAACGTACGCAGGTTTTCATAGTCTGGTTCAGGGGTCTCGATTCTCTGACTGTTTTAAAATTTAATAACTAATTCCCCAGTTTCCCCCGATTAGGTGCATTATTTCCCCGATCTTTTTGACAAAGGGGGGGGCACATCCCCTGTCCCTTTGCGCACGCCACTGGTGTTGGTATCCTAGGTAACCACTAAAATTAAGCTTCTCTTTTGTGAAGGGTTGCTGTTCTCCTTACAGGTTTTCAATAACAATATGTGGTATGTAGGCCTACTAGTTTCTATATTAGGCCTAAAAAATGTTTGATTGGCGTAACATAATTTTAACATTCTTGTTAAACCGGGTCTTTAGGTCTTTAAATACATGAAGCCACATCAAGTAGAACGAGTGCAACCTTGCTGCAGTACCTTGTACTACGCAGGTGCTCCTTTGTTAAAAGGGAATTCCCTGATTGGGGAGTGGACATCGCAGGGGGGTGTTACGGGTGTGAAACACCCCCCTTGGATCTGTCCAAAAAATAAAATGGGAAAAAAGAAAAGGCAAAGAAAGAGAGAGAGGGAGAGAGATAGAGGGGAGGAGAGGGGGAAGATGAGCAAGGCATAGGGGACATACTATCACAATAATATCATAAGCCTATAGATGACTAAAACAACCCCCACACAAATTATCTCACCCCTATACCCGGTATTGACCGGCAACATATGTAAATGTGTTTATTGTTGATACATGTCAACACTCCTCCCCCATCATCACACCTCTGGCAACGTACATGCGTAAAGGTTTTAATTGTTAATTGCCATGGATATACATATTTACACCCCCTCCTCCCCCTCCCACACCCCAGCAACGTACTTAAAAGTTTAAATTGTCAACCCCATCATCACACTTTCAAAACTGTATCTCTTACACCGCATTTAATTGCGCCATGTTATCATCTGAAAATCGTTTGCAATTTTTTTCTGTCAAAACATGGTGCTAGTACGTCTACGCAAGCTTTATGTACTTCAGATGATTTTTACTTAGTAATCTAAATCTAATCGCTTTTCAAAAGAATATATTAAAATAAAGCATATTTAGACAGTATTTTGAATTGAAATAGTGTAAAAATTATGCACCAAATGGTTTCAATTGGACCTTCATTTTGCAACATATCTGAGGAGGAAAAACTTGTTCACCTCAAGTAGACCGTCATTTCACTCGTTTTCGGCTTTTTGAAACTAAAATTTTACAGACTAATAGTGCCAAAATGGTCCACCAAATCGCACCAATTAGGTCTCCATTTTGCAAAAGTTTCAAACTTCTCAGGGGGCACATTAGCACTACTTTCGGGCTCTGTTGCTATTTAGTATACTATCCAGAGAGGTTGCGTCCGTGAGGGTCACAGACTGCGGCTAGGGGCACATCCCCCTCAGACACCCCCTGCATAGTGGATAAACCCCGGGGGATAAACAAGTGGCCATGTTTGCTTCTGCTTTTGACATTTACCAATTTGTGTTTAACACAATTTATAGGCCTACAATTAAAGGGAAAACTTGTTCACGAAAGGCTTCATGGACCGTCATTTCACAAATTTTCGGCTTTTTGAAACTAAAATTTTACACACTAATAGTACCAAAATGGTCCACCAAATCACTCCAATTAGGTCTTCATTTTGCAAAGGTTTCTAACTTCTGAGGGGGCACATCCCCCTCAGACACCCCCCTGCAGAGTGGATAAACAAGTGGCCATTTTTGCTTCTGCTTTCGACATTTACCAATTTGTGTTTAACACAATTTATAGGCCTACAATTAAAGGGAAAACTTGTTCACAAAAGGCTTCATGGACCGTCATGCGTCATTTCACGAATTTTTGACTTTTTCAGACTATAATTTTACACGCTAATAGTACCAAAATGGTCCACCAAATCGCTTCAATTAGGTCTTCATTTTGCAAAGTTTTTATACTTCTGAGGGGGCACATCCCCTCAGACACCCTGGCGTCGCGCAAGCTCGACGCGATGTCACTTACGCGGCCATTTTTTTATTTATTTTTTTTATCATCACACCCCCCTTGAAAAATTCCTGCGTACACTACTGAAAGTGACCTAGTTCTTTCCTTGCCCTGTTATAGCTATTATTATAAGATGAGCTCAAAGTGTATATTTCTACATTTTGAGCTCAAAATATTTAATCAATGATAATATAATGTATATTAGGCCTAAAAATGTTTGATTGGCGTAACATAATTTTAACATTCTTGTTAAACCGGGTCTTTAGGTCCATGAACTGAACCACACAAAGGGACGCATACTCTGTCGGCAGCACACATTTCGAACTATAAAAGGATTGTATTGTGAAACTCAGTTTCTTGCTTCAGCTCTTTCTAAAAATTCATTAGGGCAAAATTCTTTCTTTATGTCCTTAATTATTCTTTATTTATTCCTGTTCTTTCTTTCTTGAGGCCTAGATCTTTTTACCCTACTTTACAACACGAATATTGTTGTATTGTCAATGGACGTCCGTAGAACGTTCGCCTAATGGCGCTATGGGCCCCTTTGATATAACTGGTATTTTAGACACAAACTTAAAGCGCCCGCCCACAAAATTCCCACCAGCAAATAAGGGCATGCACACACCCTTAATTCTTGTTGTGATTTTTAGAGGAGGTAGCTCTCTCTTTGTACATGAAATTTACCCCAAGGCAAAGGAGCCATGTGCGCCATTAGGCGAACGTTTACGGTACATAAGAATTCAAACTTTCTTACTTTGGTTTGAGGTGAGACTAAAATACCTAAAGCCTCAAATGTTGTTTTTATATTAAATACATACCTGTATTTGAATGAAATAGATATATTTATAATAGGCTGCATGATAAATACATGAAGCCACATCAAGTAGAACGAGTGCAACCTTGCTGCAGTACCTTGTACTACGCAGGTGCTCCTTTGTTAAAAGGAATTCCCTGATTGGGGAGTGGACATCAAAGAGCTCATATCTAAATTCGTTGGGGACTGTTACTTTTAAAGTTTCAACGTCCGTATACATACGACATGTAGCCTATGAATAAAATACGACATGAATCAAGTAATAATAAAGTGACCTAGTTCTTTCCTTGCCCTGTTATAGCTATTATTATAAGATGAGCTCAAAGTGTATATTTCTACATTTTGAGCTCAAAATATTTAATCAATGATAATAGGGATATCATATGTCTATACTGTGATGCGCATGCGTTGTGTGTGGGGTGTGGGCTGTGGGAGTGAGTGTGATGCTGTTTTAAACAAATAGGCCTATAAAACAAAATCTTCGCACAAGCTAGAATGAAGAGTGAAGACCCAAGTCGGGCTGGGGATCACCATTGCAGGGGATGAACCTATCGACCCACACCACTCTTCGTCATACATAAATTCCCCCCGCCACATTTCCCTAACATAATATGAAATTTAAAAAAAAAGGAAATTTAGTTCGGCAGAGGTGGGGCTCGAACCCACGCTGCACCGCTATCATGTATACAGTATCGACATATTACCAGCGCCTGTACCCTGACCAACTGACTTGTTGGGGCCATCTTGAAAATTTGAACATATAATCACAACTTCAATTACTTCATTACTTCAACATACCACGTGACAAGTAAAGACAGAAAACGTCATACTGCAGTTACTGTCCATTTTCCTATACACAATACACAGTGCTCTTACCGTTGACGCGTAACCTCTACAAATAGCGTATGTTAGAAGTATGGGTAATTGCCTAGTTAACGTCGGTGTGTGAAAAATAACCGGCCAATTCTAGAAAATATAGTTTTGTTTTCCTAAATTTTTAGCTAATTTAGATGTTTGGAAACGTACTTTGGTGTTTTAGGAAGGATATGTAAACGACAGATAACACCAAAAAATATGAAGAAATTATTTCCAACCCGTGTTAAGTCTGCAAACCACCATGCTTCTCATTTTCAAGAACGCTGGTTAACAATAAGCAGAGTATTGTCTCATTTCGTAAACAAAAGCCCACACAGAATTGTTCTCTAGCGTTCGCTTTATAATCGTTCACCCAACTGAAACTATAATACCAGCTCATTGCTCCATTGTACATGTAAAGCAGAAACATATGTTGCGTGTATTTAACCAGAGAAGATATGATTTAATCAGTTGAGCTGTTTTCAATGAGTGTTATCTTGGTTTAATAGCTTTTAATGGGGTTTAAGTCCTGCAAAGGTCGTGGTGAATTCCACTGTAGACATGACTGCATCATGTACCGTATTTTGGAATTTTGTCTGCTTAAAAACATTAATGTGTAGAGCTCGCATGAGGCCGAATAATATTGTTGAATTCTCAGGCGCATACAAACAATACGAGGGGCCTATGATACATACACAATTCATTTCGTGCATGCACGTGCCCTGCAAGGTAGGGAGCCTAGCCTACCATTTTTCTTGTAAGACGGTCTGGATTCGTAGTCCACGTAGGTCCCCAAAGTTCTTTCAGATATTAAAAGATTAAATTCCCATAAAGACGAAACAGTAATCTTTAGTGGGGACCTACGTAAATTTTACATAGAATTTCCGCCATCAATTCAGTGTTAATTTTTATTATTCAGAAAATATTTTGGCGTATATAAAATTGAAATAAATTCTCTGCTTCCTAAACCACATAAACTGAAGCATGATTGGGTATCACGAATCGCTATATATGATGTACAGTTAATATTCAAATATTCTTTTACACATTATGATGCTTCAGTTTTACACAAACAAGAATTTGTCTTTAAAAAGATAAGTTCACGGATCAGGTGTATAGTACATATACTTTGAGCTACTTTGGTCTAACATTTAATATTCATATCTAACCTACTCTGCACTTATTCAACAATAAATAAGTGATATGAGGCTTAATAATGATACATGTGTCTTGACTCTGAAAAACAATATTTTTTTTAAACCTCATTTTGCATTTAGTTTTTTAAGCCACCTCGAAGCCACCTACACTACAGGATCTCATTTTGCATTTAGGGTTTTTATTGCGTTGCAAAGTAGCAAAACTTTCTGGCCCAATTCGTGACTGGAAAAAGCTATGCCCTCTTACAACCTATCAACAGGTCTGATTTCTATAATGAGGTGTCACCGGGTTTCATGAGATAATAATACCAAATCTAAACACCATGAAATTCAATACATCACGACCAAGCTCACATTGGGCGCCCCATTCCTTTTTTAAAGGAATTTTTATTAAGCCACCTCCAGGAAACAAATTTGGCTATAAACTACGAAGTATAAAGTCAAATAAATAAATAAAATAAATAAAATACAATGAAAATTGTACATGTATGCAAGATGCCTTATTACTAAAGTAAACAAATTACACAGCCATTTGCTCTTGCTAGTTTTTGTCAGGGTCAGGGATATTTGTCTCATAGTCCTGCTTTTATGAACACTAATATTATACAGGTTACTACACATGGGTTATTACAAGAGTCAATAAACATTTGACCAATTAACTATAGATAATGGACTTAGTTTTATGCAATGTAGTTATATTGAACCTTTTCTGAAGTAAGTCGCCTGCTGCATAGTTTTATTTACAGATGATATGTTTACTTTGTGATTAGGCCTGACCATGACCTGCTAGTTTGATTAACCAATCAGTTATGTGCATTGTCAGCATGTGATGGTTATAAGCCAATTGCAAACATATTTATAAAAAAAAGGCTAAAAAATTCCTACACTGAGCAGACTCTTTGCTGGGTTTAAGGGCTAAATAGTAAGTTGTCATGTGGGGCAAGATTAGATAAAGGCATACAAACTAGGGTATGAGATATTAGGAATTATTTCCTAGCCTCTTAACCACAGGGTTGGGCTATAGCTATTCAAGACACAGGGTATGTAAGGGATAAACTGTGCATATGAGATGTGGGGGCAAATGGCATCATTTCACTGACATGAAAAAATATTTAATTGAAAACCCTCCCACTCAGCTATTTTAAAAAGGTAATCAGGCTTCCTCAGCATATCACATGTGTTATGGTATTATTTTGCGAATTGCCCCGTGGTACTTTATGGAGGGGAGACTTTTATTTAAATACGGTATAAAGGACGAGTGGCCAGTATTCGGTAGGGTCTACATAGCTTTACAAATTCAGAGTCTTGCAATTATGATTTTAGAGCCAAAGGGGTAACTATATATTATAAAAGTTAGAAAGTCAGTATTAAAAGCAAGTCAGTAAGATACACCTCTACACTACAGGCTGCACTCCATAGTAGGCCCACAGCTAAAAACGACACTGACAGAAAAAAAACTTTAAAAAGGGGAGAACTTTTTCATTTTTATTTTTTTCTACAATGCAAAATAAGGGAGGAAGCAAATTGTATTGCCAATATGTTAACTTTAATTTTCCACTTTTATGCAAGAAATAAAAGAAGAAGATACAAATTCCCTTTAAAAGGGGAAGCCAGCTTCAATGCAGAAGAGGTCTTGTAATTAGTTTAGGTGGAAGGCATTTTAGGATCACTCTTTTTTATGATCCATCATGTTCCATGACAGTCCGGGATGACAGTCCACCAAACCAGGTGGTGGTCGCATTGCATTTTCATCGTCAACCGTGTAATTGAATGGGATTATTTTGAAAATTTAAAACGCTTGAAATTTCACAAACAAATAGGCCTATATGTTAATAAATAATATAAATACAAGCTAAAACCATGGGGGTTTGATAATAAACCCCCCAAAACTAACCGAGTATTTGGAAAATGCCATACGGCCGGGCCGTTTCACAAGCTGCCGGCTCTATCATGCCATTCGCCGCCTGCTCCAAACCATCAATGATAAGAACATGCACACAGAAAACCCAAACATTAACTCCTATAACTTCCTGTCAACTCTTTAATTAATTACTCCAAATTGTTCTGTCTTTTTGTCTTTTCTGCCTTTTAGGCCACCCTTAGCTCATTATTAATATAAAGAAATACACTGCAGTTTTTAGTTAATTGGCTAAAAACTGCCATCCTACTTGCCTTATACATGCACATTAATTTTATATTAATTTATATATTAATTCGCAATTTATACATAGCACATTATAAAATGTATAAAGACTGATATTGTTCAATAGGCCTACATGTATATCAATTGTACCCATATCAAAAATAGGCCTTGAATTTACATCGAATTTTTCCTGTTGAAAAGACAAAACTGATGTTTAAGATATCAATTATTTTATAAGTGACATTTTGAGTCATTTTTATCCATAAAACGATACAGGATATAGGATATTTTTACTTTGACTTTTAGGTCCATAAAGGTTTTAATCATGTTATTATCAATACACTCACATCTCATGCTGTGTTGATCTCCAGGAGGTCTGCAAATGTAAATCTAAGAACGCCTGATAACAAGGATACTATCATTTTCTTTCGTTGATATGCTGTGGAAACTATTATAGGCCTGGCATATATATAACTTTTAATGTTATATTTCCTTCAAACCATAACTTTTGAAATTCTCACTCGTTTTCATTCGTTAAAACGGCAAAGCATACTTTCTTTTTCTTACAAATCAAATAACAGGTCTTATATATATATTTTCACCATAAAAAGTTCCGCAAAGTAATTCAAACCAATGCTAGTACCCCGTAATCTCTTTAGCAAACAAAGACGATCTCCGCATTAGATCGCCAGCTCTTAGCTGGCGAAAATCAGAATCCCTCAAAGGGGCAGGGACAGAGTTGTTGTTGTTGTTTTGGCCAAATAATAATTTTATTGTTTTGATTACGTTCGATAAATTTGGTTTTACCATAGACCATTTATCTTTCCTATTTTGGAGATTATAAAAGACATAATGTACGATTTTGGTAAAATTTTAATTTTGTTCTTCTTTTTTTCTAATTTTACTATGATTACATAATATTACTGCTACGGTACTAGTAACACTTTATCTGTCAAGGTAGACTTCTCCGTAGTCCACTTGCCCATTTTGCATACTCAGGCCATTACATTTAAAGCATAAAACTCTGATTTATATTGATTTGTGTGCAACTGATAGATTTTCACATCTGTATCTGATCTTTTCAGTCACCGCACTCCTCTGTTAGCTTCCAGGATTTTCGGGTTCGCTATCAATAAACTGGTACTTCCAAAATCAGAATTGTTCAGTATTAAAGTCAGTCAATTATAATTATGCAAGATAATGTTGCATTCAGTTACTTTTATTGTCACTAATTATCTGATATTTTTAACTCTTTATGACCATTTTACTATTGAATACTTTAATTTTAATAAACATCAGTATAATTTTGTATTCAACGAAATGGGTTCATCATGACTAATAATAACATATTTTTAATAAAATTCGACTATGGCATAGTCTACTGTCAAGGGGGTCTTCTGATCATTTTAACCTGAGACTAGTAAACCAACAGTCTCAGGTTTACTAGTCTCAGTTTTAACTAAGCGAAAATAATGAGGTAAAAAGTAAAAACCGACTTAGCCGCTTAACTGTGGAGCTTTGGGGATCCCAGTTTTATTATAAAACCTCTAAATTTTACTTTGGAGGCTTAGTCCTTTACATGGTATTTCAGATAGCATTGGGCAATTACAATCATGTAAGAAGTGCAAATTTGAGCAAAATATGCAGCAAATGATAGCTTTACTGTAATACCAGAAGATGGGAGAAATATCTCTTTTGCTGCCAAAACAGCCTGGAGTGACTGTGAAGACTGCATGTATTATAAACACAAGTGTGTATAACTTTGTTTGCCAAGTCATGGAACCTTTTAAAATGTGTTTGAAGAGCATAATTAATATCCATGGTTAAACAAACAACCATGAACAAGATCTTGTTCTGTTTAATACATGTACTGCTCTGTGGTTTAGGTTGTGCAAATTACCAGTTTCGTTTGATTTTGTTTACTTACGTTTTTTTAATCTCCATGTGTTATTCAACCTTTTATGTTCACTCAGCATGCAGGAGAATTTTAGATGTGCTAGAACATTGTAGGCTTTACAAAAGCAAAACTTTAATGATAATTATAATGCGTAGTAAAAACGAGATGCAGGGTATCTTAATATTTTAATGACATTATCAATCAAAGTTTTTTCCTCCATCCCCTATACACAAAACCCAATGGCATATAAATATTTAAATTCCTCATCAAATTTATAATATGCTAATTAATCACATCCCGTGAATAATAAAATAATAAAACAATAAAATGGATGATATTTGATATTACCATATTTTGCATAACATCAGAGAAGATGAGCTCATCTTCACATGTATTTCGATTGAACATCTGCATTTTGTTCCATTCAAAGAACAGTAGTTTTAGCTAGTACGATATTGGATTCATATAGGCCTATCCCTCAGATGTTATCAACTCAGACAATCCATAGAGACGAATTCGTCTGACATTTGGTCATGATGCAGTCATGTCTACAGTAGAATTCATCTCGACCTTTGCAGGACTTAACCCCATTAAAAGCTATTAAACCAAGATAACACTCATTGAAACAGCTCAACTGATTAAATCGGATCTTCTCTGGTTGTGCACAAGTGACTGTTTTCATGTGCGATATCGCAATAAAGATGGTATTCATAGCTTCAGTTGGGTAACCGATTATAAAGGAAACGAAAGGAAACAATGTTATGTGTGGCTTTGTTCACGAAATCAGACAATGCCGTGCTTTTTGTAAACCAGCATTCTTGAAAATGAGCAACATAATGATTTTTGACTTAACACGGTTTAGAAATAATTTCTTCATATTTTTGGTGTTATCTGTCGTTTACATGTCCTTCCTAAAACACAAAAGTACGACCCTCTCCAAACACCTAAATTAGCTAAAAATTTAGGACATGTTACAAAACTATATTGTCTAGAATTTTAGAAGAGTACTTTTAATATTGGCCGGTTATTTTTCACACAGCGACGTTAACTAGGCAATGTACTATTACCTATAACATTAACTAAAACACCAAAGTACGAATATTTCCAAACATCTAAATTAGCTAAAATTTAGGACATGTTAAAAACTATATTTTCTAGAACTTTAGAAGAGTACTTTTAATATTGGCCGGTTATTTTTCACACAGCGACGTTAACTAGTCATATCCCCATACTGTTAACGTAGGGCTATTTGTAAAGGTCACGCGTCAATGGGAAAGAGCACTGTGTATTGTGTATAGGAAAACGGACAGTAACTGCAGTATGGATGGAACATTTTCCAAATGCAAAACATGTAAAAAAAACTCAATGTCCGGATTTTTTTAGACGGGGAGCATCATTTAATATAAATCATTTTTAATAATAGTAATACCGGTAATATGCACTTCTTGATTTATGCTTTTGGATTTTAAATGTATATTTAGAGTCCCTCTTTCAAATTTTATATTTATGTGTAATCTAGCTATATCATAATTTGCTGATACTTTGGTCAAAATTTACATTAAAATGATCAGAAAAAAACTATTATTGTCAAAATTTCTGTTTTATGGTGTCATGTTATTTATTGTATTTTTGGCGACAAAAAAGAAAAACCCACCCTATTCTACGGGCGGACCTTTCAACTTCAAGTATAGGGTCGGGTGTTTTTTGTACTTGTACTTCTAGAGAGAGGCTATCTTGAAATTACCCTAAAATATCACCAAAATCTGAAGAATTTTTAATACCAACATATTTTCTATGATTTAAGCAAAATAAATGTTTTTTTTTAATTCTCAAAACACAAATTCCGGGTCGGTTGGCCCCGTAGAGAAGGGTTTTTCGTAGCCTTTGATACTATTAATTTTTTTTTAATTTGCAACATTTTATAATACTTAACAAAATATTAACAAAAACTGATGCTAAACTTAAAATTTGTATCCATCATTGAAAATCAATCAATTCCGGAAATTAAACCTGTTATTAAAACCCCAAGCCACGATGGGTTGATTTGTTTTAATACACAGAATAATATTTTCCCTCAGTTTATTAATACGGTAGCTACCCAAATCTGCTAAAATAAAGCACACAGGAAATTTGGAAACAGATAACACTTTGTACTGCATGGATGAAGTGTGTGTGCACTATGTCCCATGAACAAACAATTACGTAATAGTATTGACTTTTGTTGAACTTGTGAAAGGTCAGTCCAGAGAGTTTCTCTGCTCGTACTAAATTACTGTTTAAGTGGTAATTTTCGCGTACAGTTTATTGTCGCGATTTGGAGTTACAGAGACATTTTTGCAATTGTTATTTTCGCGATGCTTAGTTTTGCCCTATACTTGCAAATACATTATTATATATATTCGCGAGGTGTTAATTTCGTGGATGGAACTCCATTCGCGAAATCCGCAAAAATAAACCCCTCGCGAAGTGTGCTTGCTTTCTGTGAACTTGTTTTCATTAACTTAAGATAGTGCACTTGCTTTAAACTGTTTCTTTACTCAATGAAACTCTCATTAATTGAGTAAAGAAACAGCTTATTTTCAGGGCAACCATTTTCTTGGGGGTGACTTCATTTGGAATCTAACTGTGAGAGACTAAAGTAATGTCTTCCATACAGGGTGTATGTCTTTCAACTGGAATAGCCTAAAATGTGTATATCATATACCTGGTATATGGCCGGATTTACCTTTTGATGGTCCTGTGGGCAAGGCAACATGATTGTCGCAGATCTACTCACTCAAATGGCTTTACTAAGATTGCGCGCAAAGCGCGGCAATTTGGTCTAAAATAGGCCAAAAGGGAGATGCAAATTGTAAATTTTGTCACAACATATCTGTCAACTGAGCAGGGAGGGTCTGATTCGCCACCCTGCGACTTGTTTTCCGTCAAGTTGGTGTACCCTCTTTTTCTTTCCTACTAATAATTAGGGCTTACTCAACAAGAACTGAAGAATGTTGGTTGTCATGGTCACTTGGGCTGTCAATCATGATGATTATAACTACTAGTACCACCAACTGTGGGGGGGGGGGGGAGAAAACGCCCCCAACATACATTATGCTAATGACAAATTGCATTAACCTGGAAGAGAATGGAATTCCTGATATCTATTTGCACAAAAGGCTGGAAATCCCGACAAATTACTAACAAAACCATCTGGAATTCCAGCACCTCAATGGACAAAAATATGGATTATTTTATTGACCAGAGGCAAAAAAGTCTGGAAATCCAACCAAGGATAAACACAATAAACCTGGAATTCCAAAACCCTCTATGCCTTCAGACTAACAAAATGGTGGAAAAATCTGGAAATTTTGCGCCAAGCATAGGCAAAATAGGCTGGAATTTGGAACAGCATAAGTAGAATAGGCTGGAATTCCGAGCCCCAAAGACCACCAAAAAATCTGGATTTCCGTTGCCCTCTATAGGGGGGTGCATGTTTTATCTGGAATAGCCCATCCCAACTTCCTAGACATATTTTTTGAAAAGTTATAGCTGAATTTCAAAATAAAAATTTATTTGAGAAAACCTCAAAAAAGGAAGCGGGAGGGGACGTGAAACATGTTTATTTTTTTATTTGGCCTAATACTGCGAAAGTGCAAGCTGAGACCATCATTTCTACATATACTTAGGCCTACAAAGTATCATGTTTTGCATAACTTTGATTTTGCATAAAGAAACACCGCGCGATTTGTGTTGTAAGGGTGCATATACTACCAAATTACTGTCCCTCATCATTTATTAGACATTAGGATAAATATCCCTGAAAACAGAAACATACAGTCATGCAGCGTACACTTAAGTGTGAAACATGGGTTTGAGCCTGAGGTATACTATTCTCAGGTTTGAACAAGAACACTAATTTATGCAGGATACACCCCATGCAGCCTACGCCTATACGGTAGCAAACACGGAGAAGCTGAAGGTCACTCTGTAGGCCCTATATTTATCTTTAGACAACTGCAGGTCAAGGCTGTTTATGTGTTGTTCGGTATCGGCTTATGGATACGGTCACTATTATAATATTCTCTACTTTCAAAGAATAATTTTTATTGTATGTAGCCTAATACTCCCGGGCTAATACTTTAGGATTGTGGAGAGAGATAGAGATATTGCTAATTCATTTGTTACATACACTATCCGCTATATTTTGCCTTTTAAAATTTAAACAATCATTGTGACATGCGCCCTTATTCACAAACACGAACTGCACGGGGTTTCCCAGGGGGTGATGTATTTTTTCATAGTGACCGTAAACATGGTAAAGTAGGCCTATGATATTCTGCATATATGCAAAACTACATAGGCCTATTTTGCCGAAGTAGGCCTATGTAGTTTTGCATATGCAAAACTACATACTTTTGGAAAGTATGTAATTTTACATATGCAAAATATCATATTTTGCAAAGGTATGTGGTTTTGCACGCAGCACCGGGCTCCGCTCCTCTCTCCTCTCCTTTTATTAAATTTTTCTAAATACGTATTTTAATTAAATAATATTAAATAGAATTATAGAAAACAATAATTGATAAAATACGAAATAAAAAACTATTCCCAATTATGAGCTATTATGTCTTCGGTTAGTTGATTCTGACAGCCAGGAATTTCTGACAATCTGTTGACAGCCTCTCCCTGCAACCTCTGAAGCCATAAAAGCGCCATCGTAGTCAAAATGCAGTCATATAAGTAAAACTTACTCCCTCTGACTTTGTGCTCTACTCGCTAGCTATACGGACGAGGATAATGCCGGTCGACAATGTACTCGAAGTGAAGCGCAGGGAGGTAGATAATTCATTAGAATAGCCAATCATCGGCAAAGAAATGACGTCATAAAATTGTAGTAAATAATGAATGTGTCAAAGGTCATTGTTTATTTGTCAAATCTGGCTTGTAAATTTCTGGAGGGGGAAATGCATTTTTCAGCATGTTATTAACACAGTTTTGTTCGATGAGTGTGTCGGGAAGATTCTGAATATGTCAGCTATTACGTTGTAAGTAAGCTTATAGAAAATTTTGCCATTTAGCGCCCGGATTGAAGTCCGTTTCACCTGCACTGAAAGCATGAAAGTGATGCCGGATGATATGAAGCAGACATGTAGACTCTAAGACTGACAGTGCAGTGCAGACATGCCATGAAATGAGTACATGATGTTAATACGACAAGTCATACCTAGTCCTAGAATATTTTCTCAATTTGAATTTTATGCTTTCTAAGTATGACTCATTGTACCGTAAAATTAGTTTGCATAAATTCCCGATGTCATGATAATTGATATATATATGCGCCCAGGCTTAGCTAGCCTTCAAAAACTCTGCGTCCGATCAGACGCACAACTGACAAACCTGGCATTTTGCCTGGTCGGGAAATTCGCGTCCCACAATTTGTGTGTGTCCATACATGTTAATGTGTTAGGCAACAGGAATACAATTTTTACATAGCCCCCGATTGCCGGTATTGCATCGCATTACATGGCAGTTTGATGCAAATATTTGACTATTTCCTTTCAGATTCCTGATGAGATTTATGTAAATATTATTGTCAATAACATTTAATTTTAACAATTACGAGAATGCAAAGTTACTGACAATGTACGATAGTTTAGAAAGTTGTATTTTTGCTCTCATTCATGTTTGAGCAAAAGCTTATTCGTCTCGCTGCTATAAGGCGTAAGAATTTTCATTCATTTTAATTGACTGGCTGACCGGTGACCCGGAAGTGTTGCAAAATGGGAGTGGTAACAGTGGTTAAATGTGAAAGGTCAATAACTATGTGCTGATTGGTCCATTGGTCATGCTGCTAAAATATTAATTTATGCTTGATGGAGGTTTAGAAATTTTCATGATTTTTATAATGATGAAGTTACGAAATAGGATCATTGCAAACACCAATTTGGTATTATAATCACTCATTTTTGGGCTGAATCAACTTGCGTCCAACGGGTTGATGAAATTTGTTGATTGCATCCAGCAATACAAAAATGCGTCTGTACGCAAGAATTCGCGTCCAGTAGGAGCCTGCCCTTGTATGCACCACGTTAAATTGTAGCAATAGGCTCCGATTGCCGATTACATAGACTACCGTACTACATTACATATGTCATAGATAGACGAGTACAACTGGCATGACTGGTAACCAGCCAATGGCAAAGCCGGTATTGCTTGAGAAGTCTAGCCAAGAATTTGCTCACCGATCTACAAATGTATTCACATTCTAGGCAAGAGACCATTGCATTCAAAATCTAGTTGGATTCGCTGAAGCATGACACCGTGTAAAGCAATGGAAGTTTTAGTAAACACAGCCGATCACGACAGGCTATTGCATCAAAAATGTTGCTAAAATTACACTTCAGCTAAATTTTAGACTGTCCAAAATAGGCAGATATTGTTCAAAATACAGTTGACTTATCAAAATAAATTTCATCCAAATTTAAGAGGGGTAACTTCACCCCTAGCCAATTTTTTGCTTATTTTTGCATTTTTCTCAAAAATTATAGCGCATTGGTGACAAGTAAGATATGTATATTATAGGGGCAAGGACTACAACTACTGCACTGAAAATTCAGCAACTCAAGGCAAGTAGTTATTGATTTATTGATCAAATACCGGTATTGGTTTTCCCTCATTTTTGACTGTAACTCCACAACAGTTATCTGTGCTGAAATAAAATTTCCAGTGTAGCAGTTGTAGTCCTTGCCCCTATAATATACATATCTTAATTGTCACCAATGCTCTATAATTTTTGAGAAAAATGCAAAAATAGGCACAAAATTGGGCAGGGGTGTAGTACCCCCTTAAAGATTAACAGAATAAATAACCTCTGGTGCAAAAAAGTGCACCGCTGTCCAACGGAAAAACGATAGCAAAGCACTCTAGCAGTGAAGTAAAGCCGGTACTGTGCAGTGCCGGTCTGCTATTCAATTGCGTGGTGCATTGGGTGACATGTATTTTCTACGTCATTTGCCTATACGATGATCCACCCAAAAATAAAAATCATCGTACTCCCGCGTTGAAATGTCCTTCCGCAGTAACAATTGTTGAATTTTTAGTAAATATTACTAACTTGAAACCTTCAATATCATCTACATTTACCTTTAATCAGTTTTAATCAACTTTTCAACATCAAAACATTGCTGGAAAATAACGAAACAAACTTTCTTATGATCTCATGAAAAATCTGTACAAAATCCCCATAGGAACAGTGGCGACGCTGTGCTTAATTAGCTAATTATGACGTCAGCCCTTGACGACCACCATAACAATAGATGACACCCGGGGTATTTGAACTCTTTTTTACAACATGTGATGCATAACAAATGATCAAGGTTATGAATTGTGATACTAGAGGAAATTAAAGGTATTCCCCGATTACAAAGGATTAGTAATTGCTATGCGACTAGTTATTTGCCACGATCCAAAAGGGATATAACTTCCATGTACAGTTAATATCATGCAGCCTCACTACAGGGATTTCCTATCTAGCAGCGCATTATAGTTTAATTTCGACTTCCAAAATTGTTCAGTTTTAACATCAGATCAAGCTCAAAATGCCAAAAATTACCGATCACCAGAAGGGAATGATAGAAGCATATTATAGTGAAGGAAAATCTAACCGTGAAATTGCAAGATTATTGAATATTGACGAAGGATCTGTTCGATATAATTTGAGAAAAAAGGAGATTCATGGCTCAATGGACAATCGCCTGAAATCTGGACGGCCAAAAAAAACAACACCAAGATAATAAGAACAACCGAACCCAAGTAGCGTTTGAACATTGTTGATGATGACCAGCAGTGGATAACTTTGTGATAGCAACAGGGTATTGACGTTATAATGAGCCTCAACAGCGCCGCCACTTTTTTCAATAGAATTTTACTGTGTATAAATTGACCGAAAAATAATGATATTTTTTCTTTCTTTATTTTTGTAATAAATGATGGTTCCAGGTTCCTGCAATTATGACTATTATTGATTAGAGAGTTTATATTTTAGTAACAGTTAGGTTTGATACGTTTTCAATTTGTAGTAGCATTACAATTGAACATTTTCTGCGGTTATAAGGGGTGCGGAAAGGGCCAGAGCCAAAATTCCCGTTTGTGGCGGGACGGAATTTTGATAGACCTTTTAAATTGTAGCTCTGTGACTGTTTATTTTATGGATTCTTCATGTTCTTAATATAAACAAGTAAGTTACAGACTACATTCACATGCAAGAAAAATAGTCCAAAGAATCAACATGTTGCCACGGTAACACAAATTCATCGATGTGGAGGGACGGAATGATAAACTTCATGTATTTGTGAACACAGTACATTTGTTGAATTTTTATCAAAAGTACTGGAATAAAACATTTGTTTCTAACATTGGTATTAACTTCAACTATCCTTCTTTTGTTATGGAAGGAATTATAAAATTCACCCCCTTCTTTAGAGTACGCTCATTAATTTAAAAAATCATGTCATTGTTAGGTATGTTCATAAAATTTTGAAGTTCAATATTTTTAGCTGAAAGTTCTTTCATTTGAAAGAGAATCAAATTACCTAAACAATAAGGGGTCAATCATGTTTCTAGTGCATATACTTTTGAAGTTACAGACAAAAATAGTGTCACCAAATTGTCCAAAATTTTGTGTGTGAAATTGTGACAGCAGGCACATGTACAATGTACACTACTGTATGTGACCCCAGATGACCTCCTATTCTTTACTGTAAGAAAGCTGTTTTGGATGGTCTTGATTTACACACAAATTGCTTTTTGCGCTTTTAACGAGCGCCCACTTGGTGGAACATAGATTGCACTATGTGATAGCTTATGAATCCATTATTATGCCAGTACCAACATAAGTCAACATTACTTAGGTTTTGGTTGTCAAAATTACTTTTTAGTAATTTTTTCCATTGAGCCCTACAGTAAAGCCATTTTTTGACTGTACAGGCACATTCCACTTCCCTATGGACGAATAGCGCCACCTATAGTGTGTGATGTGAGCCTGACTATCATTGTGGCGGGACGGAATGTGGCGGGACGGAATTTTGTCCACCATGTCAAAATAAAAAAAAACGCAATTGATTCACTTTAAAACTGACAAAATTATCTTTTCTTTCACTTCCAATGAAAAATTATTGCAAAATATAAACTGAGAAAGAAAATTTTCATCCTTTCCTGAACTTAAAAAAATCATCTCAAAATGTGCCAGGGCCATGTTTTACACCACAGACCCTGAAAATAGCCTTATTGCTGTCATCCTACCACAAAAGGCCTGAAAAAGAAGAAGTTAAAATGGCTCTGAGTCTAGCAAAGTTGATGAATTCAATTTTTGTGTACTCAGGAATGTTTATTACCATAATAGTTGATATTTTGGAAAGTTTTGACTAAAATTTTTTTTTTCGTCCCTTCCGAAACGTAAAAAAACCACCTCAAAATGTGGCGGGACGGAATTTTACACATATTTTAATTTATTTCTTTATTTTTGCACTGACTTTTTTTTTAGTGCTGAAATTGTCCATACAGAAGACCTTTATAATACCATAAACAAAAAAATCCTATCTTTTTTAAATATGTAGTAACATCAAATTTAGCAATTCCGTCCCGCCACACCAAGAGGGCGCTACATGTGTATTTAATTGCTTGCAGTCCGAAATTGACGGGCAAATTTTTAATTTTTTTTGCCGATTCATAATCTTTGGTTAGTAGTCCATTAAACCAGAGGAGAAATTCACTCCTGTGACAATTTCTAAATTTTAGGTTGAGTGATGACCATTTTTGGCTCTGGCCCGAAAGACATTTCAACGCGGGAGTATATAGATCCCTGTACTAGTATCATGTTGTTGTCCTGGACATGACATGCATGATGGATGCGGTGCTCCGGTGGGCCTGATTTGGCACGGCAATGCCCTTGACTTTTTAATGTACCATACCTGCTCAATTAACAGTTGAAATAAACTGGAGCATATTATAAATATTGCAATAACCCTCATTTGAGTTCTGACTGAGTTTGAGGAGCACTGAGCTGTAGCCAGTAGACTGCGGAACTTAAACTCGGTCCTCAATAGTGAGAAACATCCCACCGTTGCATTCTTTATCATATGGGTGTCTATCTCGCTACAGTGGGAATTTATTGTGTACGTACATTTCCCCGATAGATTCAGATTCAGATGAGTGTACATGTATGAATAAAAAAATAAAACAATGCGTGCTTTATGCTTTATTTCTCAGAATTCATGACCTCTATGGAATTATTTGACAGTTCAACATGATTTGAGACATAATTGGGATGTAGCAGAGCACTTTAAAGGATGGCTACGAGAGATCAACCACCGCCGAGGGGAATACCTAACAATAGAGAACCTCAAATGGGTCCTCCTCAGCTTCCTGAAGTCCCATCAGAAGGGGAGCTAAAAAGGCTCAGTCAAGATGAGCTGATACGACGTTTACGTTGGTGCGAAGGCGACCGCATCCGGCGTATGTCTGAGCACAACGCCATGACAAAAGACTTCAACAAACGCATGCAAGGACATATTTTAGAAATACGAAGTTTGAGAGAAACAAATCAGCAACTCCAAAAAGATAATCAGGAGTTGAAGGATTTGTGTTGCTTTCTTGATGATGACCGCCAGAAAGGGCGGAAACTGAGCAAAGAATGGCAAAAGTTTGGCCACTATACGGCATCAGTGATGAGAACTGAACTCGATACATATCCAACGAAGCTTAAAGAACTGGAGGAGAAACAGAAGCAGCTGATTGAGGAAAATATTGAATTAAAAGAAATTTGTTATCTTTTGGACCAAGAACGAGGTTCTGGAAAGAGAAACTCACTTTGTAGTAATTGTAATAGTGCATTGACTTTATCACCCCGTGCTCAGGGAGATGGGAGTTACGACAACAGTGGTCCTTCAAGTCCAAGGGAACTCAAGAATCCACAAGTTGATGGTATGTATACTAGATAAAAGAGGTGTATCCTTCGTGTAAGAGAATAACAAACAAATCCCAACTCTAATCCTATCTCTAACCCTAATCCTACCCTAACCATAACTCTTACCCTAACTCTAAATCATAACCCTAACCCTAACCATACATATGTAACTCTAATCATATTAGTATTTCGTGCTCTCTTGAGACTCTTACATTAAGGATAAACCATAAAAGATCAGTGCACACTTAAAAAACAATTTTTCATAATTTATGTTTTAAAATGTTTCTCTCTGGCTTTTTGAAGAAACAAAATAAACCCAAAGAACCATGCTTTATACGTATGCAAAAAGTTTTGTTGCAATTGCTGAACTCATCTTCCTAAACAAGAAACCAAAAATAGTATGAGAAATATAATCATCATTGACATTTATAACCCAAACTTATGAAACTTCTTTTACACATGTATGGCTTCATTATTGTTTTTAAATTGTTCCTTCATCATGACTTAATCAAAGCATCTACATGTACATGTATGATTCATGTTGACTTTCCAAAAGCATATCAAAGGGATTAGCAGAGAGGATTTCAAAGGTATCTGCTTCTAGTGCCTACCATGTCCAATTGTCCATCCATGTATGTATGGGCCATTGCACATGTTGAAAAATGGAATTACATGTAGTTCTTTACAATTCAGGGCATGTACAGTGTATAAACTTGCACATCAAATTTAAGCAAAAATGGCAAAAAGAAACCCAATTATGTTTAATATCTGCACATTTACACACATGTATGTATCATTGTGTCAATAGTTCAAAAAGTTTTGCCTTGTTAGTTGAATGAAAATAAAGATGCAGATTCTGAAGTGTTGCCTTCATAATAGTGATTTACTGCATGAACCATAGCATTATACAGGTTTATAACATCCTCACATCCTAAGCATTCATTCTAAAAAATATGCGATTACAGAAAAAAAGGACTGTGGCTTATAATAGACAATAATTCATTCATAGTCCAAGGAGGGGTGGGGTGGAAGAACTTGCCACTGCAGTTGGCTATCAACAGGGTTCAAATTTGTTTTAAAAAATTGCATAGCAGTTGTTGGTTAATTCATCATAATCAGGATACTTCCATATACTAAAGCACTAGTGCTATACAAATGCAAAATATGGAGTAAACTGCTATGCAATACAGCTGAACCCTGGCTATCAATCATAATTATGATTATTGTTTACATGTATAAATTATGTTTAGTAAAACTTTGTACTTGTTGATTTATGGGCATTAATTGAACATACCAAAATAGTTCAATAGAGGTCCCTGCCCTCAAAGTGAAGTTGTTGGGAGCAAAAATGCAAATAAATTGTGTCTATCAAAGTGAATTACGTACAAGTGTGTGATATGTCAGGACAAAATTTAGTATGTTTCAATTTTCAGTTTTATGTTTCAATATGTCAGGACAAAATTTAAGACTGGCAATGACATTTTCAATTTTTAAAAACATCAATTGATAGGTCAATCCATGTCAACATGTCAGACTTTTCAACTACCACATTGCTTAGCTAATAAAATAAATCAATGTATGATGTATTGAATGTATGATGCCAAATCAAAATAGAAGTCCTAATCAGTGTTCTTAATTAACCGGTTAATTATAAATGACGGTTAATTAACCGGTTAATTAACGTTAATTAACCGGTAAGATTGGTTAATTATGGTTGGAAAATATATAAATCCGAGCTCGGAATTCAATATACCATCATACTGAAGAACATTGTGCAAGCATTTAAGACAGCGTTCAAGCTTTGACTTACGTTTGGCGGACAGAATGGAGGAAACTTAAAGTGAAAGATATCCTACTTAAAGGAACTTTTTCTAGGGTGAAATTTTGTGTAGAATCTGAATCTGACATAAAAAATGCATAATTATCAACTTGAAAATTTTCCCCATAGCACTGTACAGGCATATTTCTGCCCAAAATCGTCAAATTTGAGTTAAAATTTTTGTTAAAAAAAATAAGTCCTTCAAAATGGAGATACTTAAGGCTAAACAAAAAACATGTTGCTCTAGAGAAAGGTATTGGTTAGAGCAACATGTTCTTTGTTTAGCCTTACACCTCCCAGTTTTGAAGGACTTATTTTTTTAACAAAATCCATTACTTTTTTCACGCCCTCAAAATTCTTAGGGGTGGGGGTAGCATATTGCAAGTTATTTTCTTTTCTGTAAATCTAGCTTACTTATTTGTTATATCACCATTTAACTATTGAAATACTGAGCAAAAAGACACTTAAAACATCCCTATAGCTCATACCATTGTGGAGATATGGCATTTTCAAAATAATCGAAAATGAGGCAAATATTATACTTTTTTCCAAATCAATTGTCACCCGAACCCTCAAGTTTCTACCCCTGCTATGAAAATAAAGAAATACATGGATCCCATTCAATGCTTTTAATAGCACAATTGTACCCTTGTTACACAATTAGCATAGAAAATTAGGCACTATTTGATAGTTTTCATGTTCATACACTCACAGGAAATTAGCAAGTCAAAATTTTTGTCACCCCAAAACGGCCATTTTCGGCCAAAATTGGACCAAAAAAATGAATTTTTCTCAAAATCAGTGAAAAATAAGGGGTTTTAAGTGCCAAAATCTGAAAATATGTGACATTTTACCCCTAATAACATTTAAGTAATCAAGAATTTTGACTGTTTTCACTCCTAAATACTTTTTTCACGGTTTGTCCGCCAAACGTAAGTCAAAGCTTGAACGCTGTCTTAACATGAGCAGATGAAGTGTGCTTGTCCACCTTTAGCTTTAAAACATTCCATTTTAAAATTTTAAAATTAAAAAATTATTTTCATATAAACTTATGTTTAAAAAAATTCATTCATTGACACAGATGCACAATGACACATAAGTCTGTAACTCACATACATTTTTAATTTTATCAACTTTTTATTTATTGGTTGAAACAATCCTGGGCAAAAATGGTATAATCTGCTCACTCTGCTGTGGATTTTTGGGTACTTGTACAACAGGTGGTGGGGGTGACGTTCTGCCTGGTTGAATTTGTACGGGGGTTTTGGGATACCTTTTCAGCAATTTTGGTATATCTATGGGTAAGGACAGGGAAAATGCGCGATGCGCAAAAAGCGCCGAAAATTTGCGCATTTTGGGTCATATCAATTTGTAAGCACTCTTTAGCAATGTCATATATTTCATTGAACCGTATGACAAAACAGGCAAAAATAGTAACTTTTTGCACAAGATTTACAGAATTGGCCATTGTATGATATAAAATTTGAAAAATATTGTAAGGAACACTTGAAGTTTTGACTTTCAAAACCCACATTTTGGTCAAAAAATGTGCTTGGATAGGTAGTTTTCAACAGATTTACAACATTTGCCTTGCTTATTGAATTGCGTTATTTGTTGACCTAATGGGGAAAGTAGAAAAAAAAGTAAAATAAATTTTTTTTTTCAATATTGCAAATCCAAACTTTTGGGGAGAGAATTCATGCATTTTGGGAAAAAAGCGCAAATTACGCATTTTCAAAAACTGGCACACATATTTTGCTCTCAAAAATTCACACATTTTCCCTATGCTTATCTATGGGTGGATTTTCAGTGGAGACCAATGCCCATAAAAGTGCCCAATTAGAGCAAATTTGGGTGCTTTTTGTGAAATATTGGTACACTGATAACAGCAAAGAGTAGGTAGGCCTATAGAGAAAGTCAGCATCCAAAAGTCTGCATGGCAGATCCCCATACCAAATTTTTCAAAGAACCACCCCCTATGGATTTGTACATGTGCAGATGTGCTCATGCCTCATAGACCATGATATAGTCTACGGTCTATGATGTGCTGCATGACACTCTAGGACTAGAGAACAAGAAGAAGAATACTAATTTAATATTTCCAGTGAATGAAGTGATATTAAAATGTTAAAACTTAAAAAAGCGTCAGAATTATTCAAAATTCATAATTAACCTATTTTACCACCGGTTAAATAAGATGCGGTTAATTAACCGGTTAATTAACCGGTAAGATTGAGGTTAATTAACCGACTAAGAACACTGGTGGTCCTAATTAGAAACTAGTCAACCGATTGATCGATCAATCGATCAATCAATCAATCAATCAATCAATCAATCAATCAATCAATCAATCAATCAATCAGTCAATCAATCAATCAATCAATCAATCAATCAATCAATCAATCAATCAATCAATCAATCAATGCTTACCTGCAAAGAATATATTGAATTTACAGAAACACAAAGTACAGGGTCATGCAAAGTTATGCAAACAGTATCCTTTTAAATTATCAACTTTACTTATACTCAAGAGGTTGGTTTGAATAAATTATTGTATCTTCATAACTCCTTGTATTGAGCTTTTCAATGTCTCGTTTTAGTCAGCTGTTTAGAGTTTATTTGTCAAGACCAAGTGAAAAACTTACGTTTTTCTGCTGACAGTTTCGCCAGAAACCTTCTGGCTTTCTCAAAGCATTGATGATGTTATTGATCCATCTGATTGGAGCGGGAAACTTGACCGGATGTTTTGGTTTTCCCGGAAGTAGTACTCCTGTCTCCAGCGGTGGTCTTGAGCAGAGGATCAAAGATGTGACTTAGAAAGAATGTGCCCTCGTCTCTGTTCATGGTCTTGTCCCCTCTCTTGCGAATCCAAATCGCTTCCTTCACCCATCTTGCTCTGCGATTTTCTTCTCTGTCGATGATTGATGAACTGTCCCAGTCTATGATATGGCTTTCTCTTGACACATGATCAGTAATTGCGGATTTATTTATTTCCGTAAGAGATTCCGTTCTTTTGGGCGTGTGTATTTAAGCTGGCCGCTTTTTCTGCTTCCGTTTATGCTCACTCATACGGACGCCAAATTGCCTTTTGGTCTCACCGATGTATGTATCATGAAAAAGCACAACGTCTCGACGGCCATGAAGCCCCATACTACCATCAAAAAGATGCTTGTTCACCCCAAGGACAAACAAGAGAAAGAAAGAACTGCCAATTGTGTTTACGAGATACCGTGCAAAAGTTGTCCCCAAACATACATCGGTGAGACCAAAAGGCAATTTGACTTCAAAATTGATCAATTTCATATTCCACATTAGTTTCTCATTACATTTTGTACCACAGGTTGCCTCTAAATGCACAGAAGTCAATGTAATCACATCATGCAAAAACTGCAAAGGTCCATATCTCCTTTAATATTCACTGTATCATGATAAATGTATGTGTTTTTTGAAAGGAAATTGAACAAGGAAACTAATTTTTGCATTTTTAAAATGGTAGGAAGTAATGTTGGGAAAATATGAATGATTAATTAAATTATAATAAAAAATATCAACTTTATCAACCTTTTTGGCGCACCCTGTATATCGTGCACGCGATTACATAAATTTTTTTGAAGGGTGAGACTGTCTATGCATCACTATGTTGTGAACATATTCCTGGCACATTAGACAAAATCCAACTTCAGACATTTGTTGTGGGGTATTTTATGTGAATAAGGTCCAATTTGAGAAAAATGCATTTGAAATATCATATTTACATTGCCGCCTATACACTAATTAATTATTGGGCAATTATGCTAAACCGAAAAGCATTTGCAACTAAAAATTGGTATGAATGATTAGAGGGTAATAATAATATTGCCTACAACATACATGTACTGTATCAAAAATAGTTTTTTGTCAATTTTGACCATGTAACACAAATTACACCACCTTATGACATGCGACCCAAAGGAACCCAAACTACATGTATATCCAGTACCAATGTTTCAAAGACACCCACAAAATACAACATGTGTAGGCCTATATCTCAAGCATTTTTCCATACATGTTTTTCCACTATGTATTTTTTGTATGTGTACAGTACACATGTGTACAGTGTAGTTTAGAATACAAAATGCTCAAAGAATATTTTGTCAGAGTGCTCTAAAAATCTGAATTAAACAAGATTTTTCTTTTTTCTTTTCATATTACCGGTACAGTACTTGTATGTTATAAACAATTTTATGGTTCTGTGTAGGTATGTGCATGGAAGTAATAGACATGGTATGTGTAATGTGCACATAAAAATGTATAGCATCTACTTAATCATCAGCATCACTTCTAACAAAAATATTCGAATGGTATTTTGAGGAGAGCCAGGCCAGATAGATAGTGATCTGCATGGTTGATCACCCAAGGGTGCTTGTATTTTTATAGGACAATGCTTGAAGGTATTTACAGCAATTCAAACTTTGACAAGTATGGGAGGCATAAAATTGATAAGAATAAAGGTTTGTATACTGGGGTGGTGGTAAAATCCCTTTGTACAACATGCAGGCCTTTATGACAAAATGAATGACAAATAAGTCATTTGATTTCTAACTGTTCTCAAAAATATGCTTTAAAATGCATGTTTTCCCATGGATGCAGTGTGTAGTCACCCGGTGTATATGTAGTCACCCCTGCTATGATCAGCTCGTACATTGTAATACTTATAGGCAAGAATTTTAAAGAGTCAGCGTAAATTCACAAAAGTGTGTGGCAGTTATGCAATGCGATATGCAGCATAGGCTTAGGAACCGGGAGCTGGGAGGTTGGGATTTTGCCGACAAAAACCTGTTTTTGCCGGCAAGGGTGGCAAAAACTGCAAAAACTCACTTACATTTGTACAGTCACTCAAATATTAAAAAGTAACACAGAAAGCTCATAAACAGTTAACACAAAACTTTAAGGGATGGGGTATTGAACGTTTGGACAGAATTTATTGTGGGACATTAGAACAAATAAAGATAGACATATCGAATTGCATTCTGAATACGAAGAATGTCCTTCTGATATCAAATGATTTTGATTTTTGGGTCAGTCCATGTCAAATCAACCAATTTGCTGAAAAGTTCCCAGGTGACCCTCTCAAATTTTGATGAAATTCCATCAGAATAATCTTTTGTGGCCACAATGAACCCATACAAAAATTTGGCCTCATAGGCCATGTCGTTTTTAAGAAATGGCCATTTACAACTTCATGTTGAAGGGGTTCAATACAAATCACAATTGCATAGCATGTTGTCGGGTGTTGGCGAGATAGGTCTACTGTGATTCAAGGTATCTTTATTAGTTTGTATCCCCAAAATGAGGTCCTTGTGTGCCTTAGAAACAGGGGTGTGTTTTTAATTTTCTCAGTTAATATGCAGCCTATGTAGTTAAATTTGGTGTAAAATTAAAGCTTGTGATGAGACCAATACAGTAAACCTTAATTAAAAAAGTTGTAAAAAGAATGTGTTTTTTCACACTTAACCTTTTCAAATCGTAAAGTTCTACACGTGCTTGCTTGTTTATCCCAGTTCACTCATTCCTACTATTAATTCCAATACTTATGTCAAACATTTACAATATACCCTACATCATGCGCACTTTCTTTGGTACGCCCATTTCCTTAAAAGGAATTTTTATTATTGTACGCACTGAAATACGCATAAGGCCTTCAAAACATAAATTTCTTCTTGCAATTTGGACCCATCTGACAAGTATTGTTGACATTGGTAAGATTACTAAGATGACACACCATGACTGACAATGTATCTGTAGGGCACAAATAAATATTTGATCAAACTGATATGTAATCTGGATACCACATAATATTTGGTGCATGTACAAAATGTATGTTAAAAATCCACACATTTCTTGGTATGGTAGTCATTTCTAAATATTTTCAGCTCCACTGACTATTTTTAGTTCACAACTATGTTTACTTCTGGCTGGATAAATGGGACTACCTAAAGTATAAAGTTTTGTAGTTACAATGACTAAAATCAATATCAAGGGCAAGGTGAACCCATTTCGGTATTATTGTTACATTTTGTATCAAAGTGTAATAGAAGACCAAGTCAATGTTTATGCAATATTATTTGCATGCAAGAATTTTCTCTAAAATTTCACATTGACTGAGCAGACATTTTCTCATGGTTGTCACAGTAAGTGACCTGCTAGAGCTGTCTGCCAAGTGACACTGATGACACAGTTCAGTAGATATACAATGGGCTCATTTCATGCACTGTCTACACTGTCACCTTTTTGCAATAAAATGAATTGAGCACAAAAGTTATGATCACAATTCACCCATTGCTATCTGTGTCTACAAACAGAGATCATAATGTAGTATGGAACCATGGTACATGTAGCTAACTGGGCCAAAAATCTCAAGTTACATGTAATAAAATGAACTGAAAACCTCTGTGATTTAACTTGAATTGTCATATTTACCACATTCTGTAAACTGCATCCCTGAGTGAAATGCCCAGTTTTAATATCCAAATAAACTTTTTTGTTTTGGATTGTGATCAACTGATAATGATATTAAGAATGTGCCCTTTGAATGTATTGGTATTTATTAGGTTCATATGGATTGTCAAATTTTTAGGGCACTTATATTGGGCATACAAGAAAATATGAAGCAGGGGCAAATTTCAACATATAGATAGCTTCATCAGTGGTCCACAGTGATTAAAGCAATATTGTAAGATTTCTGAAGGGCCTACATGTGTATTTTTTTAAATTTAAATTATATCTACTATACTAAAATAACCAGCGAAGTGTGTGTGTCTGTGTGTCTGTCTGTCCGGCTATGCGTTTCGCCGCGCTAAGATGCATCGATCCGATATTTCGGATATGGATAGGTATCGGAAAAAGCATGTTGACCGCATGGTTTTCGAGGTCATCAAAGGTCAAGGTCAAAGGTCAATATTTCAAACTTTGTCCGATCGGGCTCAAACTTGGTGAGTGGAATCCTTGATACGAGGGAATGTATGCTGCGAAATAAAATCCGAGGTCACCCGAGGTCAAAGGTCATTATGGAGGGTTCAAATTTCAAACTTTGTCCAATCGGGCTCAAACTTGATGGGTGGAATCCTTGATACCAGGGGAATATATGCGCGAAATAAAATGCGAGGTCAACCGAGTTTAAAGGTCATTACGGAGGGTTCAAATTTCAAACTTGGTCCGATCTGGCTCAAACTTGGTGGGTGGAATCCTTGATACCAGGGGAATATATCATGCGAAATAAAATCAGAGGTCAACCGAGGTCAAAGGTCATTACGGAGGTTCAAATTTCAAACTTTGTCCGATCGGGCTCAAACTTGGTGGGTGGAATCCTTGATATGAGGGGAACACGTAAAAATATAATCGAGGTCATCCGAGGTCAAAGGTCATCCAGGGGCTGCATTTTAAACTTCGCCTGATTTGGGTAAAACTTGGTGAAAGTAATTCTCCATATCACGGGAGCATGAACAAAATCAAACCGAGGTCATTCGAGGGCAAAGGTCATATGGGGTCAGTATGCCCAACTGGGAAGTGGTAGAAAGAATCCTCGATATGAGGAGAACGTGTCAAAAAGTCATCAGGGGTCAAATAGCATTGCCATCAGTTACTCTCACAGCAACGGGTGAACTAGTTTTTTAATAAATCTAGATGAAATAAAAGCAATTCACTATTTCATTTGAGCACCTTGATCGTGAATGTGTCACTGTGTGCACTGTGTATTGGCAAAGCTTAATTAAATCTCAGGATCCTTCCTCAGATTTAAAAAAAAATCTTGTCATCACAACTATTATTTATTGCATTTTTTACCCATATATAAGTGATGGGATCCAAAGATTTAAACTATCCCAATTAGTATAATATTATTATTAGTAGTATTATAGTACCCTTTCTAGATTTCCCCACGACTTCCCTACAGATTTGTATACCTTAATTTTGTCAGTTGATGTACCATGGATAATCAACTTGCACCATATCTCATTTGTTTTACAGATCATACAAAGGCATATATTCAGCGATTAGAAGATAGAATACATAGCTTGGAGCAGGAGAAACGAACTTGGGCAAAGGTAGGCAGTGGAAAAATGTGCTCATTTGTGATAAAATAATACTAAATAATACATGTCACAACCTGGATGTTGTGGCTAAGGGCAATTCTCCAGGTTGTGCCTTATGATCGTGTGTAGAATAGAAAAAACATTCCCACTCATGATTGAAATTACCGTTATGTGTAATGGTAAGATGTGGAAGTAAATGTACTGAAACTCAAAACCCATAGAAAGGAAGCAGTCCTCCTGGATGTAATCTGTGTAGAAAAGAAAATTGAACTTCCCATGATCATGATGATTGGAATTACAATGTATTGGCAGGAAGGAATTGAAAACTCAGAAACTTTAGCCTTAACAAATTTATTTTTTACCAATTCTCAACCATGTCTGGTAAATTTGGTATTCTTTATCCTTGGTGTACTTTGCTCTATGGAGTTGTATACTATGTGTATATTTGTCCTTGAGCATTATAATAAAAGATGTTTCTTTGTTGTGCAAAATAATCAGTAACATTTCATTGCTATCAATACAATTGTGAGTAGTTTGATTTATCTTTTTAATTTATCACATTTATGTTTATGTTTCAGCCCCAGCAAGCATGGAGCTCAAGTGGGCAAGCAAATAAAGACAGTCCTGTAAATGTACCTAACCATGTTTCATCAGCTGGTTGGTCATCACAAAATGTAAGTGAACATTAAATATAACAGTAATATTAATGGGAGAGAAGTATTACATGAGGAAAAATATATTTACTGAAAAGATCAGTTTGTACATGCATAGACCTAAATCAGTGAAGGTGTCATTCTATTTTTAGCAGGGGGTGGCAAAGGTTTTAACAGATAATGCAAATTCTAAAGTTTTTGAAAAATGTGCAAATTTTAGTCCACATGACATGACAGCTTTCCAAATAGCAATTAGTAGATTTTCTAGAATGAAACAATGTCATTCAATGTAACAATATTAGATTTATTATATGGCCTGGTTTATGAGTAGGAGTATTATTGGGTGGTACTACACATGTATCATGATTCATTTACTAAATGATATTCTCCCATGTCCCTGTAGCATCATCGCTTTATGTGTATTGTCATGTGTGGGTCCTGTACCTTGATGAAAAATCAGACATATATTCAAAATAAAAGAACTCCATTTGTTGCCAAAACAGAATTGACAGGATAGTTCTGATGTCAAATCCAAATCAAGTCAACTGGCTAGACTATTCACCTCAGCATGAACCTGTTTTTACAAGCCGACGACAAAGTCGGCTTGTTCTGTTTTACGCTAATTACCTAGCTGGGGGGTTTTCAACCCCCCGAGCTAGGTCCTGTTTTTCTATCCGTTCTTTCTTTCTTTCTTCTTTCTTTCTGTCAATAACTTCAAAATGCTTCTCCTCCTACATATTACATCCTACAATTACGTAACTTACACATAAGTATCGGCTATATCCAGTGCCCATAGGGTCTAAACAGAATTGGGGTCAAAGGAGATTAAAGGGGGCATTTTTGGTATTTAACCATATACCTTCAAAATGTTTCTTCTGCCACATATTATATAGTACAATGATGTCATTTGCACATATGGATCGGCTATACCACACACCTATAACCTGTACACAGAATTGGGGTCAAAGGTCATTAAGGGGGTACAATCTTACAATTGCATTATCTGGACATCTATAAGGGGTATGGGGCTCAAACTCGGTGACAACAAATCTCATAACCAGGGGAACATTTTGCAGGGGTCAGGTCAAAGGTCATGCAGAGGTCAAATTTTAGAAATGCATTTCCTGGACATCTGTAAGGGATATGGGACTCAAACTTGGTGACAGCAAACTTAATGATCAGGGGAACATTTTGGAACACTTTCCTGGGGTCAGGTCAAAGGTTATCTGGGGTCAAATCTTATAATTTCATTTTCTGAATATCTGTAAGGGATATGGGGCTCAAACTCAGTGATAACAATTCTCATGAACAGGGGAACATTTTGCAGGGGTCAGGTCAAAGGTCATGCAGAGGTCAAATTTTCCAAATGCATTTTCTGGACATCTGTAAGGGATATGGGGATCAAACACCGCGACAACAAACATAATGATCAGGGAAACACTTTGGAACACTGTACAGGGGCAGGTCAAAGGTTATCTGGGGTCAAATCTTAGAATTTCATTTTCTGGACATCTGTAAGTAGTACGGGACTCAAACTTGGTGACAACAAACCTCAAGGAACATTAAGGAACATCATGCATGTGTCAGGTCAAAGGTCATCTGGAGTGAATCTTAGAATTGTATTATCTGAACATCTGTAACTCGTATGGGGCTCACACTCGGTGACAACAAACCTCATGATCAGGGGAACATTTTTGGAACATTCTGCAGGGGTCAGATACCTCCAAAACACCAAGATGCCCCAGCTAGGTTTGTGGTCTATGACCACCATTTGCCACTAGTTCTTTCTTTCTTTCTTTCTGGCAATCTGCCTCTTCTTCTACAAACAAAATGCGGCGAAGCTCTAATTAATACATGTTGGTCACTAGTGGCATGGGTATTCAGGGTGTTCACAGCTTGACCATTGCTTGACCTTTGACCCCGTATGCAATACAAACTAAATTTGAACAACAAGATATGTCAAGTTATAGTGCTGCATATGATAGACCTTAGTGAGACAAAACAAAAGTCAATGGTGACCTCCTTGTACAATGTTTACTTTGGGGTCAAAAGGTCAAAATGTGTAAAATTTCAAACAACGAGGTATAGCAAATCTGAGTGCTGTATATGATAGACCTTAGTGAGACAAAATAAAAAGTCAATGGTGACATCTTTGTACAATGTTTACTTTGGGGTCAAAAGGTCAAAATGTGTATAACTTGAAACAACGAGGTATGGCAAATCTGAGTGCTGCATATGATAGACCTTAGTGAGACAAAACAAAGAGTCAATGGTGACCTCTTTGTACAATGCTTACTTTGGGGTCAAAAGGTCAAAATGTGTAAAATTTGAAACAACGAGGTATGGCAAATCTGAGTGCTGCATATGATAGACCTTAGTGAGACAAAACAAAAAGTCAATGGTGACCTCTTTGTACTTGGGGTCAAGAGGTCAAAATGTGTAAAATTTCAAACAGCGAGGTATGGCAAATCTGAATGCTGCATATGATAGACCTTAGTGAGACAAAACAAAAAGTCAATGGTGACGGTCAAAGTTTAGGGTCGAAGGTCAAATTTTGAAATTGGTCAAAATTGACCCATTAATGTTATATTTACTGCCGGCGGCTTGTACTCAGAATCTATTGACTCTAGTATTCTTTGTTTTTGACACAGGCTCCACCTCCCACTGGTAGACAATTCACATCCACCCCAGTTGAAAACGGCCCTGGTGAATCTTCTACTTCATCGCCTACATCGTCAACTGGCAGCAAACCTGAGGCTGTTATGCATGCACTCAAAGTAAGGCAATTTTGATTTACAGTGTAAATGATTTTTCCTGAAGGAAAAAAATAATGGTTGTTGCTTTACTCAGAGTCCCTATCAGGATCCCCCCTCCATGTTGGCAGTACTGCTTTTGCTTTATATTTTCTGAGTGTTAAAAAGAATAATTATGAAAACAGATTTATACATTAACTTTGAAGTAAACAAGCAATATTATTTTCTCAACAATTTTAGTGTATCAAGTAACTTGTGTTTCTCATAAATTGTCAAATTTTGGCAAAAATACACATAGAAATTTCATTGATATCAGGAAATTTTCATTGGGCAAATGTCATTTTTGCAGTGCCAAAATTGCAATGTACAGCCACAAAGTGAATACTGATGTCAAGAAAAAGCTACTGAAATATTTTTGACCAAAGCTCATTTTAAGATGTTCATTCCAATTGAATTGTCATTATTTCATGTCCAAGACAAGGACTTTTATCAGTTACCTTTTGAAAATTATTAACAGTACACAGCTTGGCGAATATTCAAAATACCTTCATCAAGGGCACTTATGCTTGGCCGCCTAGACAGCAGACATTCTTGACCATTTACTCACTTCTTGTACTAGCTTCGATCAGGGAAGAAACAATAAATGTATGTCCTCCTGCAAGGTGCAATGTATCACATGGGAGAAATGTTTGAAATCAATAGAAAGCTTTCTATGGATCATCACCATTACAAATGGATTGTCTCTAATAAAAAACAAAGATAACAATAAGAAAAGCCTGATAATTCCTCTTTTGCTGATAATTGTGAAAAGTGTCAGTATTTTTGATTTACATTGCGGTTTCTTTTTCATTTGGATCTATTTTTGTTTGGTTCACACTGTCATTCCTTTATTTAATATTTCTGTCAAATTCAAAGCCACATGATATTTGTACAAAAAAAGCATACATCAAAAGCACATCATTCCTTATTTTTCTCTTCTAATAAGCAGTCATCATTTTAACATGGAGTATAATTTAACCAAACCCAAAACATATTAAGATTTCCTTCACTTTTCATCTGTATTCTACTTGTTAGTTTTGGAGAAAATTGATATATTATAGATAGAATTAATGTTGTAATTTCTATAAAATGTATGACATGTAACATTTAAATTAAAGTGGTTCAAATGTGTGTGTGAATGACGTTTGATTCAGGGAAAAATAAGGAAAAAGAAAAACAATAATGCATTGCCATTGGATGTTGAGCCCTTGAAAGATTTGAGATAATTTTGTGCCTAATACTAAAATTTATTATATTTCCAAAGTCATGCTAAAAATATATTTATTTGTTATCAGACAGTTTCAGAACAATTTTATTTTCTTGCCGTCAGCGATTTTTTTTAAAGACAGCTGTCCAAAAACAATTAAGTAGATTTTCTATAATGAAACAACATTCAATGTAACACTATTAGATTTATATGGCCTGGTTTATGAGTATCATTGGTACTACATATATCATTTATATGTATCATGATTCATATTGATGCTGAATATCACAATATTCTGCATCCTTGATGCCAATACATATATATGGACGACTTGACGTGCATTTATTTGAGAAAGTACAGGTGCATAGCAATCTCACATTTCATTGTGATTTCACTCTAACAGCAGGTAGTGATTTGGTTTTTATACTGGTACCATAATATCTTTCCAAGATGTCCTGCAAACACTCAAACAAGGTTTAGTGAGTGGATAAAGATGCCACTCTTGTGTAAATATGCTGTGTCTGTTACACAAATATTGGGTTAACAACTCCTATTCTGGTAGCTCACTCTAATGCAATTATGTAATCTTATTTATGATCACAAAACCAAATGTATAGTATATTGTTGGAGCAAATAAAATTTCAGATGTAATACATATGGATGTAGAAAAATTAACCTTTATTGTGGAAAGCAGTTATTATTAAATTGTGACCTAATCTTACCAATGTTTACTCAGAGGCTGTATGTCACAATTTTGGCCCAGTGAAAATTATTTGGTGCACAAAAATTTGCAATGCTGTATAACCAGGGGAATGAGAGTTCAGATTAAAATCTGAATTCAGACTTTTTGATCTTGATTTTTAACTCTTTTTTTTTGCATTACCTCTGCATAAATGTATAGGAGCTTTACAAATTTCAGAGCTTTTCAGACTTTTCAGACTACAGAGGCACATTTTGGCCAATTTGGGGAGCAAATCCTTCATTTGGTACACTCATTTTCCAGAGAGACATAAGCATTGAGCCTCATTGAGGTATGGATGGATAATTTTTACAAAATTAAGTGGAATTTGATATCATTGCTCTGCACAAAATAGTTTAGATTTATTATAGAAAAAAAAGTGTTCTTTTACTAGACTGCATATTGGATATTCCTAATGATTTGATGCATTATTGTTTGCGTTAGGTTTTACAGGTACATGATGAGCTGGACAAGTCACAGCAACCAGAGGGTACCACTACTGGACAGAATGAGAATCTCAATGATAATGAAAAAGCTATAGTCAGAGAGATGTGCAATGTAAGATACTCACTTGTAAATATTTACATTCATTCAATTTAATTAATCCTAACCAAACAGAAATTGTCATGTAGGTCATGACCAAGAAATGAATAAATGAACTCTGTAATCTCATTGGTCAAACACAAATCTGTATTACCTGCATATCCTCATTAATATACAGATAGGTAATATTTCCTGTATTTCCTGTGTAGTCCTTCCATGCGCACATATGCGTAACATGATTCGTATGATATCCGAAGACTTGCGCGCATACTTCATGTGCGGCATGACTGCACTGTTAAAAAACAAGGAAGAAACTAGCCTACTTTTCATTAAGATTATCAAATTAAATTCTTTCAGCAAAGTTTATGAACAAGTCCGAAGATAATAAATGTTATGTTCACTAAAGAATTACATCTGAATTGTAATTTTTATACATGTATGTATGAAAATATTATTTCTGATGTTATTCAAATAGCAATAGTCAAGGGTATCTGAGGTGCTGCCCTGGTTATGGTTCTGTGTGTTCATATTAAATAAAGTGTAATTTTGTAATCTGTGAATTTGATGTTAACTGATTGATTATTGATCATGCTTGTTTGATGTTCACTCCTACAGGTTGTATGGCGCAAATTAGGAGACGCACCTCCAGATGCTGCCCCATTACCAATGCCAGCATCATCAGAACCTACTACACGTACTTCTGCCCCACCCCGCCATTCTACAGGCTCCTATTCCAATCAAGCCCCACCTAGATATGGGAATATACCTGAAGGAGGTGCACCACCTAGGTATATGGGAAGCACTAACAGTCTGGATAGAGTGCCAGAAAGAAAACCAATGTAAGTAATCAAATATAATGTTCTGAGGTTGTGATCTTTGTGGTAAAGGCAAACACTAGTTGAAATAAATTCCAGGTCACTCTATGGTGACATTTTTGCATTGAAGTTGTGTAAGAAATCTCAATTTCTTTAAAGTATAATATCTAAGTTTTTTTAATAGATGGAATCACTACTGTTGCAATCCCAACCTTTATTCTTCAGTTGGGTGGATGACCCAGTGTTGTCTGATTGTTATATTGTCTGAGGGCTAGAGTTGGAGAAATTATCAGGTGAAACTTGGTGTTTACAAGAGTTGTAAGGAAGACATTATAGCTTGCTTTGTTAGCTTCTATTTCTGTAGACCTCTGAATCACACTTGTGAGTAATTTAGTTGTGTATTTTCAGAGAGTTAAATGATAAAATATTTTCCAATTTTCAGTTTCAAGTTTAAGAGACAATTCAGGGGAATTAAGGGATCCATGGCTTTTTAGATACTGTGCAAACTTGCATCATCAAGTCCTAGTTTAAACCAGTCCTGTATTTCGTTCTTGCGCCCTCTTTTCACATTAGTGTCAAGTTCTAGCTGATTGATAAATTTATACATGTAGCCCAATGTAGCTCAGCATATTTTCTGTTTGTAATTTCAAAATTTGGTTGTAAAAGACTTATTCCATTACTTAATTTCATTGATTAAATAAGTCTTTAAAAGTATGTTTTCATCATGGATGTCTATTAATATAATTCTTGTATGTCTTCACATTATATTGATCAATAGCCATCAACATGTACAACTATAGTAAGTACAATGTATATGCATGATTGCTTTGCTTTGTTGATTTCTTTATTGTGATATTGATGTTATGTATGTATCATCATCATCATCATCATCATCATCATCATCATCATCATCATCATCATCATTATCATCATTATCATCATCATCATCATCATCATCATCATCATCATCATCATCATCATCAACAGTGTCCTGTGTTGGATGGAATCCTCAGCATTAGCATATTTTTTCCAATGCAGTGATTGTCAGTGTGATTCTTGTGTATTGTGATCTTATTGCCATCCATCAGTTTCTACAGACTCAGTACACCGGTCGATCTTACCGTTTCCGATGTTGATTAAGATACGTCTTGCAGCGATCGCGAGATGCGGAAAAACCAATAGTCATTTTGTCCCACATAAATGAATAAATAACAAAAACCCCGATCCCAGTGGACTCACCCATTCGGTGACGTCACCTACGATAATCACCCTTATCCTCCTTGGTTTCTAGATGAGATAGGCGTGTGGATTTTTCTTTACCAACGCTAAGTATCATTACGAACCAAAGGGCCTGAGATATACAGTTTGTTTGTTACACTGAGGTAAAAACCAACCAGTATAGTCGCTAGGGAGATAGTTTTGACGACATTTTTCGCTAGAAAAGTGACAAAAACGATCCAAAAATTTAGCTTGTATGTGTGTTTCCGTTCATATACGGGACACACGTTTTCAAAATGGCCGCCCTTAGGACGCCATTTTATTTTTGTTCTCACGTAAAACAACTATAACAGACTAGTAAGTTACAATAGATGTTTGTACAGTACTGTGTATACATGTATGGTGAGTGATTATCGCTATGTTTATGGTGTGCTCTATCGTTATATCTTTCAGTATGCAGCGTCTGATGGCGCCGAGTTACTGCTAAGAGTTCGGTGGGTTTCGAAGGACCAGCCTGACAAATCTTCCCCAAAAGGTTTTCAGTTTTTCATCCCTTTGTATATATATATTTTTATATCATACCACTACATCAGCGTCAGCCACTGTGCGTGTGGGTCTGTTTATTGGGCTTGAGCTTGTGTTCGGGGGGGTAGGGCTGTACGCTCCCCGATTACCACAATGTCTAGGCCTTGTCAATCATGCCCTTCCCTTGTACCAGAGTGGGACCGCATCCACTCTGCTACTCCCACAGGGATTGCTCTAAATCAAATAAGTGTGCTTCCTTTTGCATAGGCTTATCGGACATCCACTTCGAGGATTTAGAAAGTAGCGCTCGTTTAGGTCTTGACACAGACAGAAGGCGAAGACTAAGAAACAGAGGCCTACAGGTAAGATTGATATGGTAGGTACTAGCGAGGCAGGCAAGGGCCACGCTAAGGTAACCTCTGGGGCTCCGGTCCCGGGCAAGCAGGCGGACCCTCCGGGGACTGCTAGCGAGCCCGAAGGCCTAGCAGCCAGCGAAAGCACTGACTTTACGTCTAAGCTAGTAGCAGGCAGCAGGGCGGTACTTGCCCTAACAGGCGAGTACCAGTCTACCAGTGAGATCTCTAGCGAGCTTCTTGCAGGTGGACACCCGTCTATTGCTGGCGAACGAAGCGGGTCTAGCACCCTGAAGTAGCCGGCGACGGACAGTATGCCAAGGGTACCCGGGCTTGCCTGGGTTGAATCCTAGCATACAGCGTGCAGCGGACTTGCCTCGGCGGTCTGTAGCACGCAGCGTGCCAGTGGAACCCGGGCTTGCCTGGTTTGATCCACGGCACGCACCACGCTTTTCGTTCCCCGGAAGAGTCGAATGAACACGTGCATGGGTTTAGCAGAGACGATACCGGGGCTAACGCTTCAGGTGTAGTCTTAGCAGAACCAACTGGGGCTGTCACACGGCAGCGTTCCATGGTGGGACCGCCGAGTGATTCCCTGGGCCTTGGAATGGCTGCCGGCTGTCCTCCGGGACTGGCTAGCGGCTATACCGGGGTTGGGCTCGCAGTCTCTCACGGGACAGCGACCCAAGTGCAAACAGTGGCAGCTACCGAGGCGAAGCTACGGCTTGACTTCAGTGGTAGCCACTATGCACGCGCCCATAGCTGCCGTGAGTGGTCCGCCACACACAGCGACCTTGGGCGAGGCTCAAGAGGTTAGGGTAGGTAGTTTGAACAGCCTGGCTGATCAACAACCCACTTATGTCCTCGAGAGCCAGCAGAGCGTGGGTGATCCATTACAGTCAATGGGTCAATTACCCTCTTATGATCGATCACTATCTATTCAGCGGAGCATGGCTCCATTGATTGATACTACCTATTCAGGTAGCGAGGTGACTGATCGAGGGTATACGCTCAGCTACCCGTGATACTAGGCAAGCTCCTTTTAGCCAAGGGACAGCCAGTATGGCGGGGTACCCATACACTGCGGCTTGATCCTCTAGCGGGGGCAGCGCTGTGAGGCATGGGTACAGTGGTGCGCGGCCGGAGCCCTACCGGGCACCTGCACGCTACAACCACGCAGGTACCGCAGTACTCGTCCTGGTTACCACAGTCTCTGTGGCAACAGGGGGGGGGGGCGGCGGGACTGGTGCTGGCGTTCCAGGGGGGTTCCCTGGTGGCGGATCCTTTCAGGGTCAGCTACCAACAGGGTATGCCCGTGGTATCCGCCGCAGGGTGGTTTCTTCCACGGTCTTCCACCGTGGCACGTGCCGCCTAGCGTTGGGCAAGCAGTACCACCAGTTGTTACCCAACCCGGGCGGCGAGTGGCTAACCCTGATACAGCTCAGGGTAGGCCGCACACTGCTATGGCTAGGGCGACAGCAGCGCGAGCGTGCGGATCCCGGGGTGCTATAGCTAGCGTCTCGGGGTCTAGCGGGAGTACTCCCTCTTCTGCTGGTGTTCAGTTGGCTAGCCACACGGTGGCGACGCCTCCCGGTCCACCTTCAGATGCCCGTCGTCAGACCTCTTCCTCATCAGAGAGTGAGTCAGAGTCTGAAGGCGAGGGAAAGGAGTCGGAAGATGAAACCAGTAGCGACTCACAGTCTGTTGAGACTGTGCAGCTAGCTTCAGGTATCCTTCCCCGCTTCCCGTGAGGAACTCGCTAGCAATGGTCTGCCCTGCGGACACCGCTGAGGTGATGAGCCGTGTGGCCCAAGGTTTGGGCCTGGCTTTCTCTCAGGAGGAGTCCGTTCAGGATGACCAGGGCATCTTTTCAGTAGGATGCCCAGCTAGCGCGTCCACACAAGGGTCGCCCGCACTTGCATTCCCGGCGGACCTCAAGGGTAGGTTTCAGTGGGGCTGTCAGGCTCGCTGGAGCTTGACGCCGCGTGCTTGCGCTTCCACTGCGTGTTTCGCAGGAGGACTACTGAAACCTACCTCAGGGTCCCTGACATGGATCCAGGCGTTGCAGCGCCTGCCGCTAGCGCCAAGCGCGCACGGGTCGTTCTCCCCCCAGTGGGAGGAGGAGCTAAAGCTCATCGATAAGCGAGCACGCTCGCTTATCAGAGTCTCTAGCGTCGCTACCACGCTTGCCGAGCACCTCGGTAGGAAGGTAGCGAACGACCACGGGCAACGCGTCGGAACTCTTCCGCGAGGTTAATCTGTTAGCGGTGCTAACAGCTAACCTCAACGAGAGTTCTATGGGCCTAGCCCATAGGATGTCATCTCGCCGCCGGGAGAATGCCTGTCTGTCCCTCCAGTCAACTTACGGCTCCGACTTTGCTGATGCAATGAAGAAGTCAGACTCGGTGGGACAGGGGCTACTCTTTGGACAGGCCTTTTGCGCTACGGTTGAGGACCGGGCAAAGAAGGCCACCAATGAGAGCACTCTGAAGAAGTCGGAGGCTGCCCTGACCAAGGGAAGGGCAGTAAAGCGAAGAAGAAGCACAAGAAGAAGAAGTCTTCTAAGCGTTCTTCAGCGCCAGCTCCGGCTTCAGCAGGACGCGCACCACAGACTACACCGAGCCGAGGCTACTCCAGCACCTCCCAAAAAGACTGGGAAGCGCAAGAGTAGTGCTGGACCGTATGGCAAGCCCCCTAAGAAGAGCCGTTCTTCTAAGGGTGGCAAACCAGCTCGGTCCGGAGGGCACGGCGGTCGACAGTCCATGCCGGCAGGCCTTGGACTTCCACAGGGGATTCCCCTGTGGGCGGCCGCTGTGCATTACGCCCAGAGATGGCATGCCATCTCACGGGCGCCTGGGTATTGTCAGTGGTCAGTGGGGTTACAGGCTGGAATTTACCAGCCACCCTCGCGGCGCCTGCACAATTCAGAGGTCCACGGTAGTGCCGCCAGGCGGCCCCCAGCGTCGGGCACTACTGTCAGAGGTCACTCAGCTTCTCACGAAGCAGCGATTGTCCGGTCTACCCCCCTTTCACCAAGGGTTTTTGGAGCACGCTTTTTCTGGCTCCAAAGAAGACCGGCGACTGAGGCCCATTCTGAACCTCAAGCCGTTGAGCAGTTCATCAGGCCCAAGAGGTTCAGAATGGAGACTCGCTTCGGTGCTAGCCTGCCCCATCAAGGGTATGTGGGCGGCATCGCTAGATCTCTCGGACGATATCTGCATGTTCGATCGCACCTCAAGATCAGAGGTTTCTACGCTTCAAGGTACAGGGTCAAACTTACCAGTTTCGATGCCTGCCATTCGGCTTGTCCACCTCCCCAGAGTGTTTACACTCCTGGTCAGGGCGGTGGCAGCGCCTGAAGCGCAGGGGAGTCAACATGTGTTGCTACCTGGACGATTGGTTCATTTACGGACGCACCCCACTGGAGACACAGTGTCTCGTGGAGTTAGTAGCCCGTACGGTGCGGCACCTGGGATTTCTGATCAACGTCAAGAAATCCAATTTGGTCCCGACGCAGACACCACTATTCTTAGGGGCCCAGATCAACCTCAAGGAGGGGATCGCGGCGCCCTCACCCGAGAGGGTGACGAACATGGCGAGGTGTGCCCGACTCTTGGCCGAGTCAGAGGCGGCACCCGCTGTGGCATGGATGAAGGTTTTGGGCCTTATGGCCAGTATGGTAGACCTCGTACCGTACTGCCGCTTTCACATGAGGCCTATACAACTACACCTTCTAGCCTTTTACAGGCCCAGTCGTCACCCAATATCCCTGGCGGTTCCGATGTCGGAGATCGCGCGAGAGGAACTCTGGTGGTGGACCCATCAGCCCAATTTGACTCAAGGTGTCAGGTTCCTGCACCAGCGGTGCGGCCACGTAGTGACGACCGACGCGTCAAAACTGGGCTGGGGGGCCACATCCACGGGACTCAGTCTCGGGCCTATGGTCGGCCACGGAGACGGAGTTCCATATCAACCTTCTCGAACTTTGGGCAGTGGAGAGAACTCTCCAGCATTTCGAGAAGGTGATCGTGGATCTCATATCGTTGTCCAAGCGGACAACACAACCGTGGTGGCCTACCTCAACAGACAAGGGGGCACAAGGTCACCACGGTTGTGCCTGCACGCACTACGCCTGATAGGGTGGTGCAAGGCCAGGCAGATTACGTTGAGAGCGATGCACATAGCGGGAGTCACCAACATCCTCGCGGACGATCTGTCACGAGGAAAGGTGTCGGGACCTACAGAATGGTCCCTTGCTCCGCAGGTCGCCCAGACGATCTTCGAGGTGATGTACCACCCCTCGATAGATTTGTTCGCATCTCATCGCAATCATCAGCTGCCGGTGTACTGCTCGAGGGTCGCAGACCCACAGGCATTCGCCGTGGACGCTCTGTCCCAGAGACTGGGGAGGAATGACTGCTTACGCTTTCCCCGATCTCGCTACTCGCAAGGGTGGTGACCAAGATCGGGAGGAGGATTGCAACGTCATTCTGATAGCACCGTTCTGGCCGAAACACCTGTGGTTTCGACCGATGGTGGATCTACTAGCGGCACAGCCGCGAGTACTCCCCGAGTTACCAAATCTACTCCGGATGCCCGGGAGAGGTACCAAGTCTACCACTAGAGCACCTGCAGTTAGCTGCATGGCCCTTATCAGGGAACGTCTTGCGGCGGAGGGAGGCTTTTCATCAGAAGCTGCTTCTCTCATCGCCGGGGGTAGACGAGAGTCTACCCTCCGTACGTATAGTCAGCGTTTGGCTCCCTACTATGCATGGTGCGATGAGAGAAATACATCTCCCACTAGAGCCTCTGTGCCTCTAGTGGCAGATTTTCTGACAGAAAAGTTCAGGTCAGGACTTCAGCAGGCAACGATAGCCAACTATAAGTCAGCCATTCTCTCGATTCATCGAGATTCAAGACGGTCGACTATCAATTCAGACGGGTCCCGAAGTCTACTTCTCGACGGTATGGTCAACGTGCGCCCGCCAGAAAGGAAGGTGGTCCCTCCATGGGACCTCAACACAGTCTTGAGTATATTAAGGGTCCCCTTTTGAGCCCCTGTCAAAAGCGACCCTTAAATACGTCACTCTTAAGGCGGCCTTTCTTCTGGCGTTATTTCGGGACGGCGCTGCTCAGAGTTGCACGCAGTCTCAAGTCAGCCTCCGTTATTTACTAACAACGGGCGACGCTGTTTCTTCGCCCGGATTTCCTTGCAAAAATGAGCGAAGTACATTCCGACACTCGCCCCTCTTCCTCCCCAGTATTGGGCAGGGTTCATCAATAGCCGAAGACAGGTTGTGGTGCCCGGTGAGGCGCTACAGCACTACCTTGGCCGAACACAAACCTTAAGAGGGGCTCATGACCGCTTATTTATCACTCACGCAGAACCGCACGGTCCAGCCGCTAAACAGACTCTGGCACGGTGGCTGGTCCAGGTGTTGGTGGACTCGGGGCGGCAAAAGACGCCGCCCCAAGGCCCACTCAACCAGATCTATCTCATCTTCGTGGGCCTACCATAGGGGGTCCCCATAGAAGAGATTTGTCAGGCTGTGTCTTGGAAGAACCCGTCGTCCTTTTCCACGGTTTACTACAAAAACGTAAACCAACGACCAGGCGATAAGTTCTCCAGGGCTATTCTCTATGGAGATAATATGGTGGTTGGGTATCAGGTGTTTCGGACAATCAGAATTCCAACATGGTAAGAACCAGTGTTTCTATTCTTAACCACTGAACTTTCAGTTCAGAGGTTTTTGTCTGTTCACGTAGTCTTTCTGTTTCCCGGCCGTGAGGGGGGAAATAGTTTGACCTCGCGATTACCATGCTACCCACTCTCCCGATCCTTATCAGATGCTGGCCAATCTTGTACCTCCATCCGTCGGTTACTTGCTAGATCGATCTTTCAGATGTTGATGCAAGAAGTATCTTAATCAACATCGGAAGCGGTAAGATCGACCGGTGTACTGAGTCTAGTCCCAAACAAAATTGTTTGGTAGCCTCATAACGGGTGCGTTCTTACCTTTCCGATGTTGATTATCCCGGACCCCGGCCACCCCCTACAAGTTTGGCCGAGTAGGGGCTGCCCAAGTCGGATAAGGGGTGATTATCGTGTGTGACGTCACCGAATGGGTGAGTCCACTCGGGGATCGGGGTTTTGTTATTTATTCATTTATGTGGGACAAAATGACTATTGGTTTTTTCCGCATCTCGGGATCGATGCAAGAAGTATCTTAATCAACATCGGAAAGGTAAGATCGCACCGGTTATGAGTCTACCAAACATTTTTGTTTGGGACTATTATGAATCGATGTTATAATCCATTCGCCATCTGATAATCTGTTCATGCCAAGTCTTCTTGGAGACTAGCAATTATAGTGACATCAATTCAAATAACACAAAGGATCATTCTCATCAGCGAGATATTGCTAGTGCCTATCTATATGAATAATTTCACTTTCTCTCTGGTTCTGTTGAAATAAAAACAGTCAAAGAGGAATGAGTGCACATGATGACCTGCATGGAGACAGTTATCCCCTCAGTATCATTGCGATCATCTTTACTTGAAGTCTCTTGTTGTGATGTGTTGTGCCTTGTACCGTCTTATGAAAGTATTTTGTTTTGTATGTCTGCTCAATCTAGATTTGTTGAAAGTTTAATGCCGTGCATGCTGTCAGTTAGTATCTATTATAATAGTAAATCGCTGTTATAACCATTGTGTTTTTAGTATGGCTAATGAGAGGCCTTTTGCCTGCATGGTCTCACACAGCAAGAAAAATGTCATGTGGTGGTCTACTCTAGATCTTGTGCTCTTGCTTATCCCATTGTGTACATAAGATAATACAGTTGCTCTTGAAGTCTTTATATTCAAAAACAAACTCCAAATTCAGTGAAACTGATCTGATATTTAATTATGAGGATTTGTGTACATCTAATTAAGTGCAACACTTCTTTGTTGAAAGCTCATGTTCATCAATTTTTATTTGAATGCTTATGTTATTTTGCATATGGAATCTGTTGGACTTTCTTGCTGAATCTACATTTTCTGTGTATAAGAGCATAATTATGCAGATTTGTATGCCCTGCTAATAAGTAACAATTCCATCAGGTGTATGTTGGCCCTGAAAACATCTTCATATCAGGTCACTGTTAAAGGTCCGTAACCCGATCGACAGCATCATCCCCGATTTTTTTCATTGTTGATGAGGTTTTGGTATCACATAATAGATACTATTTTTCTCATTACTATCCTGAAATTTGACGCCCAAGTCGATGTATTTCGGAGAAATCATGAATCACAGCGGTTTTACAGGTTACCAGTTTGTAAACAATAAAAATTTCTTCGGATCATGGGAAGAGAAAAAAAGCGAACTACGCTAAGTGTAGTCTCGCTGCCAGACTGTATGTGGCTATCACGAGGATCGGCAGTGTCAGACCGACATAAACTGGCTGTGTAGGAGACTACGCTAAGTGCTGAGGAGACGGTCCGCCGTATATAATTAAAACAATTCCTTGATTATTTCAGTTGGTGAAATAGCTCAATTGGCTAGCGCTACCGTTCTTTCACCGAGAGGTACCCGGTTCAAAACCCGGTATCGGAAGGTTTTTTCCTCTCCATTTTTAACTCAAACTTTTTATATTCATTTGAAATGTACATATTGCAGGGGAAATATATTTTGTTTCCTTTTTTTTCTGAAACAGTGCGAAAAACAAAAAAAACAAAAAACCAAATATTTTCCGTTCAATACGGGCCGGCATTGCAGCATGTCAGCATTAGTCATACTGAACGGGAATTGTTGTTGTTGCATGCCTACCCAGAATGCAATTCACGTATACAAGGTATTGGATTGCAAATTTGGCTATTTATTCACATTTACGCTGAAAATGCTCTCGTTTTTCACAAAGCAGCATAAAGGGGAGATATTTGATATTATTATGTAATTTTAAAGACAATCCATATCCAAAACCAATAGGGTTACCCCCTTTAATGTTATTTTGTGTGTTGAATTGTGTTGTTGAATCTGTGTAAAAGAGCATGCAAACAACATAATAATTTCAGCATCTATCGGCAATAACCTTGAGTTATATAAGTTTATTTTCTTGATGTGTGATTTCCTTGAAGAGGAGCATTTAGCCAAGTGACTACCCTGGTGACAGTAGTGTACCTGTAATTTTTTTTTTTGGGGGGGGGGGTAACCACAAAAACCCCAGCTTTACAACTGCAAGGAGTGGCACGGACCAGATGCCAAATTTTCATCAGCGGGTGGTTTCCCGTGGCTGGTTTGTCACTATTGGGTTGTTGATCCTCTAGCCAATTTGATCAAACGAGCCCTCTACAACCCTTCTTATATGTGGCAAGATTTTATTTAAACTCATTTTAAAAGCTGCTTTTATGTATTATAAATATAAGTATATTTAACACATTAATTGCATGCTGTTTTTTCTGTGTGTATGTTGCAGGTATCCTGGTGATGGAACAAGTCGCTATGGTTACAACACCAATAGTTTAGATAGGTATGCAGCACCACCAACCTATGCAGGAAGCACCAACAGTTTGGACAGAAAAGGATTTTGATTCCTTCAATCGGTATTTAACCACCATGTATTCAATGTACTAAGTTGGTATGTGTAAATAAGCTTATATCTGTTTGAATTTTTGAGGAAGTAATGCTGATAGCAGTTTTAATGTGCATTATAATTGCTATCAAAATAGTTTTTCTTATAGTTTTCTCAGTTTCACAGGCATTGGGTGTATTACTCGCTACCATGTACTTGTCTGTGATTGGTCACCTGTTCTCTATACTTTGTTTTATCTTCAGTTTGGTAGTGATGCAAGTGCATACTTTGCTAATGTCAATCTAATCCTGCACAAGAGCGTATACACACACATTATAAGGGTGGTTTATCGCTTATGATGTATTCATGTAAAAACACTGATGTCAGTACTAAACTCGGCGTAAGACAAAGTATACTCATGGACAAGTCAATATTGCTGTGCCCATATTGGCAAGAGTTTGGCGTGGTATGGGAATATTGATACGGGCTACAGAGAAAAAAAACACACAAAATAATAGCGTTGCTGTCACAAACCTTTCAAATTTGCTGATAAGTGCCCCAACAAATGGTTATGTGAACTTCACACAGCAGTGAGGTCATTAAATTGGGTAATTGCATTTAGATATCTCAATTTCTAATTAACTGATTGAGCAGAAAATATATTGTCTCTTATTTTCACTTACTTAACACAGTGGCAATGGCATAAATGTCATTAAGATCCCATGCCTAAATACCAGTGTGCAGCTTTCTCCGGCTTGGCTGGGGATTCCCTCATTCAGTGGGAGCTTAAGCAATGTGGCTGCAGTAAGTTGCAGCTTGGCTGGGGAAGGCTGTGCACGGGTAAATAGGTATGGGCCCTAAATCCCTGAAAGATTTTAGCAAACACAATACTGCCCTACCACAAAAAAGGGTAACTGTCATTGGCTACTCTCAAACACCTTGTACAGCTTGCATTGACAAATACATGCATGACTTAGGGATTTGAGATTGAAATAAAGCGTGTTCAGATCTCTTAAAACTAAAAGTCATCAAAGGTGAAAAAAAAAAAAATTAAGCCAAAATTTCAGTTGTTCCCTCTAGTCATGGTGTGTCAGAATAGTTTAGGAACAGAATTCAAATTTGAAGTGTCTGTGCAACTAAGGTGCATTACTTCACTGACAAATTGTGTGGATGACTTCTTGCATAATTTGGATTCATTGATGCTGATCAATGAAATTTCATACGTAATAATGTTGTATATATTCTACTTTATTCATTTTATTTTGTAATTCCACTAATGTGTCTAGCATTGTTTAGAAAACAGCAAGTCTCAAAGAGAGTTGAGAAACTTGAGAATTTGGTGATTTATGAACAAGTTACTCTTCACATTAGGAGGAATACCTTGTTAGTCTGCTATTGATTGAGATATATAATGAAAGACAAAGATAAAAAGACTAGATTGCGTCTGACGTCACTGTCAATCAAATTCTCTACGATCTTTGATTGGCTAATAGCGCGTATAAGGAAGGTCGATTCATCTGGCTGGTGCCGATCGGAGAAAAGGAATAGCAGTGAATGGCGAAAAATACGTACTCTTAGGCAAAAAGCAACTTTTCTAGGCATTGTGGACATGGTGCCTTCACCAAAGAAAGTTTCCTACTATTAAGACCTAACTTTTGAGATGGTTTGTATGTTTGATGGTGCAAAATTAACAATAAGGCACCCGGTTTTACCGCCGTGTTCAGCAACTCATATCATCACGACACTTGTAAACAAACTGTGCTCGGAGTTTGATTGACAGATGACGTCAGACGCAAACTAGTCTTTTTATCTTTGTCTTTCATTATAAGTGTAATTCTATACACAGTTTAGGGAAACGTCACTGTCCATTATTTATGCAGGCAATTTTGGCAGGTCGAAAGTGGGGGGGAAGCAATTTTTGATATTATACCCTAAAACTGCATAGAAAATAGGAAAATGTTTAAATATGCAAAATTGCTTGCTACCTTTGCATCATATATAACCCAAATTAAGGTTGTAAATTTGGGTTCCCAAAAATCTTGCATGTGTATAGGGAGGGCAAATGGTTTTTGGGATGTTGAAGGAGGGATAAGATTTATAGCACAGCAAAAGAGGATGGCAAGCGATCATTGGCAGACAATTTTGAGAATTCTCACCATACACATCCCCTAACATGCCTAGTAGAACATGCAAGTATTGTATACATACAAAGAGTACAGTAGTTGATACCAAATGTAATTGGCAGTACTATCAATACATTTGTTGAAAGATTATACCAAAAATGAAACTTGTTGTCAGTACAGGTAGATATTCAATTGTTGTAAAATACAGCTATCATGAGTACTATAATCTGGCTTTATATTTGCATTAGGGTTTCCATACAACAAAACTCTATCATATTGTGTGTAGGTTTATAAAGGTAGAGAGAGATTTCATTCAGCTGGAATTTGACAAAAAAGGGGTGTTTGTTGGTATCCTGGAATGTTTTCTGGTTGCAATAAATTAGATTCAATAATATAACGGATAATTCAACCAATTGAACCAGAGGGGAAATATAAGATGATGGATGCTAATTATGTGATAAAAAATGATTTTATGCAATCATGTAAAAAAGAATACTATTTCTGTAAATATCTATTTCCACCATGTGTAATATTATGAGCAACCAGCAGTCAATTTGTCAAGTGAGGGTAAGGAAATTTTGAGGTAGTTGAATCAACTGAGGTCTAATTTCTAGTTGATGAGTGAATGTGCTTAGTCATCCAGTAGTTGTAAACAGAAAAGTTATGAATTAAATCTCTTATGGGAACTTACTTTTTGCAAACTTCATCAGGCAAGTGACACACTGGACTGGTCATATGATAGATGGATAGGTATTGCCTTGATGACCTGGTCCTATGCATGAGATAAGGTACAACAGAGTCCATCATGCAACCAGTTCTGCGGGTTAGTTGCTTAATGAAGTCTGGAGGTTCTAGCAAGTTTGTAAAGAATAAGTTGCATTAAGAGATTTAATTTCAAACTTTTCAGTATTTAATTGAGTTATAGTCCATATATCTACCTCCAGTCAGCGGCACTAGCTTTGAAGTTCAGCATGTTCTACATTAGCTTTGCGTTACTTGTGCGTGTACATACGTTTATGTGTGCAATCAAAGTGGCGCATATTGTACACACAAGAAACAATGATAAGCCAATGCAGCATACGCAGAACTTCAAGCTAGCCGGTGACTGGAGGTAGATATATAGACTATAATGTGATTGCTATAAATCCCTTGGAACTTGTGCTGCTTTCAAGGGCCAGGCATAGATGTCAAGTAATCAAGTACAGTGTATATATGATTATCACTGTGCACTGCTCAGAAATGACCTCCATTTTTGCTGTAGAAGCATTTACAATTATAATTATTTGCTAAATTAATGTTGGAGTAATAACATTGTTGAATGATGACAATAGTAATAATTTTTATAATATGAATAATATGGTAATATTTTTGTATAATTAACATTATCCTGGTAATTAGTGATGTATATAAATTTGATATTACAGGGAATCTTACATATTTATAATAAGTCATTATTTTCTGGTGTAGTTTAATTTGTTAAGATATAATAGATAACTGATGTTAGGCTAAAATTTATTGAATGATTTATATGTTGCCTATATTGCAGTGACAGGATGCAGACTGAATCTAACTATCAGAAAACTATTGTGTGGAATTACTTAAAATTAAAGTATAATCCACTTTCTTTTGGAACTCGGTGTTCACAGGAGAGAGCAATGCATTATCATTGAGCGACTCTATCAGCTAAATACCATGATTAATTTAGAACACTGGTTAGAAGTATAGTTAATACCAATGTTTTAATTGCAACCACTGCATCCTAATCTTGTGTGATAAACATTTGTGTGTCCTCTTACAGTGAATTCACCCAAATTGTGGTGTATGCACTTATATTTCTTCGGAATTATTATAGCACTCTATTTTTTGTAAAGAATACTCAAGATTGGAAACAGCTATTCAAAAAAGTAATTTTCCTAAAATATCTGTGTAATTATGACAAAATTAGACACATATTGGAACAGGTTTTGTATTGCAGAAAACACCTGTTCAATCAACTCATATGCATTTGAATGCTTTTGGTACCAAGCATAATAATGATCCATTTTGTATTTTTTGATGCATATGAACATGACAGGATGTAGTATAAGAGAAAGCTTAAAGGAGTGCTTCATTATTTCATAATACAACTGTCCCAGTCGCATTTCAATTCAATTTTGTGAATAATGTAACATATGATATTTGAAAAACAAAATGAATAACACCTCCAGTGGAGGCATATAAAAATGGAAAAAAAAGATATTGTATAAATTATCGGAGCCTAGAGGAGGGTGGGAGTAATTTTAACAATTTTGCAAAGTGTAACATATTCCTAATTGTACATGTATATATATAACCAGGATTCAAATAATCCAAGTGTTTTGTGATTTTAAATACTAAATACCAAAGACTTAGTAAGACAATGTAAGCCTCAGTCTGACAGCTGCACATTGCATGTACTTTACCCTTGCAAAGCCATAGAACATGTGTGCCTCCATATGTATTAAACAATGAAGTTCACTAGGTCATAATCAAAGGGTGACAGGTTGTCCCTAAATGATTACTCTAGTACTCATCTATATATGTGATGGTGTTTGTGTTACTTTTTTGACCATCAACTTAATTGAGATGATGACATATTTGCTTACATAATCTCAGTCTTTGCTATAAATGTGATATGACAAAAATTGGACATTGAACTCCAACAGTTTCCTTATTATGCAAAATATTGTGACAGCATATTCCTGTACTATATGTAATCATTTGAGACAGCCTGTATGTTAAAACCCATAAGCACAATTATCATTCACCAATTTATAATCCCATTGAAAAGCATTTTCAATGCTTACATTTATAAGTCTTTGTGAATCGACCCACAAATATGTTTCTTTGGTGGGACTACTAGTACATGTATGTGTGTGAATGCACTCTCAAAAACGGCCCTTAGCTTTGATTTTATAAAGAATAGTAAGGTGACCTATAACAAGGATTTTACTCGGTAATTCACACCATTAACAGGGATATTCAGATAATATATCACTTTTAATGGGTGTAGGTCTCTGCACATTGCAGTAGAATCATACAAATCAAAAGTTTCATTGGAAAATTAATTATTATGGGTTTTTTTTTGGTGTGATTATATGAAACTATCCTTATCATGAATATGAATAAAAAAGATATCTTTATTTTTAGAAATGTTATGGTAAAGAAGTAATTTCTTATTTTCATTCACACACATGCTTAAAACTTTTATATGTGATATTTTGTACACTTTCCAGAGTGAAATACATGAAACCAAAGCTGTAGACTAGGTCTGATTTGAATACGAGTATTGAGTAAAACTAAATTTTGAAGTGAAATGTTGTGGTAGTACACAGTATGAATGCCATGTACACTCCATACTGTAAGGTTGTTTATCTGTATTCATAGAAACTGAAACTCATTGCATATCATAATTAGTTGATTGGTCATTGTCAAGTCAAGGTTGGCTAATTGGGCTCCAAAATCACAGGTTTGGCAACCCTGACACAACACATCTCATGATAAGCCTACAGGGTGTCTCAAATGATATATGCCTATGCACTATTCAAATACTTCCCCACTCCTGTATCCTGGGAATTGTGGGGCACTGGTGGTGATTATAAACCAGGATTACAAAGGGATAAACCATTTTGTAACATTGTGTAATTTCCCAACTTTGCAACCTGAGAGATTGACGATGGTAGTAACAACAGGATAGATCATAGTGGAGCATATAATACTTACAGTGGTACATGTAGTTAGCCATCATTTCCCCACATTCCCCGGGACGTGCATTTGGGTACTTGAATAGTGCATTACATGTGACAGTATTCATACATTTGTATTCGTTCATTTCATAAAGTTTACTTGACCAACATGTGATAACAATGCTTTGCATAACCTGCTCAATACAAGGCCCATATTTGCAGTATGATTTGTATTGAAAAATTGGATTTTGAACAACAAAACTGCAATATTTAGAAAAAAACAAAATCTTCTGTAGGTATAAATCATTTTGAGACAGCTTTTAGCATTGAGTTAATTGGGATGGTTCTTGCCTCATGACACAAGTCTAAATTGGATTATGATATTTGTTTCATTAGTGTGTTCATATGGGAATCATTTGCTCTATTTGCCCTTATTGTGCCTTTAGGCCATCTTATTGGATTATTATTTTCAGTAAATATTATTTTTCTAGAATGTCTTAACATAAGAAATTATAAATCTCTGATCATCACATCAACGTTGATAAACAGGTGGCTTTACAATAATTGAGCATTGCCTTATTTTCTACAGCACAGTTTTGAATTTGTACACCATGACATTTCAGGGTCTGTTATAATATAATAATCTAGATTATATTGTAAACTTATCTTTGGGGCAAAATTATCATCAAAATAACTTGTTTGTATTCATATTATTTAGATTATCTAGCATTTTATGGGTGTATTATGAATCTATGACATCAAATTGACATTGATAAACTAGTGGCTTTAAAATTATGATCAAACATTGCCTTATTTTCTGCAGTATAGTATTTCAGGGACCTGTTTAAGATTGTACTGTCATCAAAATTACTCAAGGGCCTTATCTGTGTGCCAAATTAAGACTTGGAGCTATTATATGAAGGTACTCTACACCATATTCTTCTGTATGTACTATTTAAATTACATTCTCTGGTGTTACCACATCTCTGTGATAGGGGTAATACCTGGTCTAGTAGAGGCCTGTAAGAATAAGATGGAGTGCAAACCAATTGAATTGTATCAATGATAATAATTTAAAGACATCAAACATTATGAATGTCATATATGCAGAATATGTCAAAATTTTAGACATCAATGGACATAGCCACATCATGGATAGCTAGTGTAACTACCAACATATTTGTGACCTGCTATCACGAAATGAGCGTAAAGTCGCAAGTTGGTTCTTTTGAAACGTCCTGGCTGCTGTGTTGGTTTCACACGCACTTGTTCAAGCCAATAGCATGTCTGAATATCCTCTGTGAATGGGGGCAGAATAGGCCATTCACGAAGGACATACTACATGTACAGGTTGGCGGCAAACAAGGAACATCAACTCAGCAGCCAGGATTTCTCAAAATTACCAACTTGCGACTTTACGCTCATTTCGTGGTGGAAGGTCACACTTGGTGATATAATTTCATTTCCTTGTTATTCTTTCAGTCTTAGACTAGTCAAAGTTACAAGAAAAGTCTAAGATAATGATAATAAAAAAGTACATGTATATGCAATAAAATTGAGAATGATAGCTATATTATCATATTTTTGTTGCTGTTATATGTAAATTGCTTTGTTCCTTGATCTGTGAGTTATATCTCTTACACGTTGTTTTACTATATATATTTTGTACATAAAATAACCCATGCTAGAGTTTCATTTAACATTTATTGTATATGTAAATGTGTAAAGTGGTTTTGTAACAGTCAGAAAAATGTATTCACATAATATGTGCATTTTTGTTTCATTTATTTAGGTATGAAAAAGATTATTTTAAATTTTGGGTGTGTGTAAATGTTCATTTGTGTGTTGCAAAATATAAGTAGCATTTGTGATATCTTTTGGTGTGACAATAGGTAAATACATACAATACAAGCCGGGAGTGGGTAATTGTTGGATAGCGCTTTTTAATATGGAATGAAGTTTGACATTGATGCATCATCATCCAAGGAACCCAATTCAGTAAATTCCCATTGAAAAGCATTTGCTATGATTACACAAACCTCTGTGGTGATAATGTTGTCATTGTCATTGAAGTAATCATGGTGATAAATCCAGGTTGTTTAAATCGTAACATTTTAAGTTTCAGTGGCATTGAGTAAACACTGAAGGAGAATAAATGAAGAGTTTAGATCCAAAACATGATATATCCAAAGGCTACCTGGTATTAGTTTTGTAATAAATATTGAAATTATATTTTATTTTATAAACTCTTGGTACTCTAGATAGGTTGGTAAACATGAGTATGATTTCAACTTGTCCTATATACTATATGTCACTTTGAGTTTGGACGTGCATCACTGCATGTTTTAGGTTGTGTTACCTTGAAACATGTGCCGTTCTCGGAATTGCAGCATAATATGTTCATGTGTAAAGGCGGCACAATAGTAACACTCTCACATACAGAAACACATATAATATTGATGTCACTATTTAGAGGGCTGAGCTTTTGAGCTCTGAAGATGACACTTTGCTAGAGTATCAAATGCGAAGCCAGCCCTCTAGAGGGTCTATTTATAAGGAAATGTTTTATCATGCTTATTATTTCTTTTTGTTTAAATTTGTGTGTTTGGTTTTTTTTTTGTAATACATATTCTATTTGAATGAAAAAAATAACTACTACTATTCATCTGTTATTTGGGAAATCTTTTTTTTCTTCTTTTTTTGTATTCAATTATCAATATTGATAACAAAAATTTAAAAAAAAACCCACAAGGCAGATATGATGTATATCACTTTTTGCATCATAACTCTTCAAATGAAGTGCTTCTTGGAATTGAATACAATTTGGATTAATATTTTATGTTAACCAAGGAGCATTTTGATGATATCAAAACCAAAGGTCAATTGATTCTGTTTTACGTTACCAACATACAAAATACAATTTCAATTTATAGCACTTCAAAATGCATACCATACTTTGTCCTTTTCAGGAAACAAAGATACAGGTTTTTTCGTAAAAATATGCATCAAATTTCAGGAGTTTATTACAAAATTGACCTATTATTACTTGCTGGGAGTAGTTTGTTGTGTTTAATTACTGAGATTTTCAGTGAATGGATCAAAGTGCTGCTGTGTAATGTACTTTTCACTTTTCTCTGTTTTAACAAATATTATGTTGCAGAATAATACTGCTCCTTATAATAATATTTTGAGTGCTAGAAAATTGTGTAACAACTTTTTGAAAGGTAATGGGTTGCACTGCAGTTCAGTTTTGCCTCTCAAAAAGTGTGGTATGTATGATGTAACCTCAATGGTAGACTTACAGGTATTATTTAAAGGCTTGGTAAAGATTCAATAAAATAATCATTTTAAAGTGTCATCACAGTGTGATTTGGGTTCCCTTCATGTATATTCACCTCACAAATCCATTAAGTGCATTCATGATTAAAACAACCTTGACTAATTTATTATTTTACTCTATCTAGTTTGTATATATAGGTATTTTCACATCAATGTACTATGTATGTTTCATGAATCGCTTTTTTTTTCACAATGAAAGATGTGAAATAAATTCCTAACAACTATTCAAATAAACGTTGTCATTGACTTTTTTTGTCTGTGTGTAGGGTTTCCTCGGCCTACAAAGCCACTTTCTGTAGCATATATTCATCTTCAAGTTCAATTCAAAATTTAAAAATGGGAACAAAAGGCATCATTGGCACAAATGTAGGCATTAGGAAGAAGGATGATAAGTGAGAAGAGAAGAGGACAAAATCTATTCAGGACATGATCTCGCCCACCCGGAGTAATGACTGGCTATGGTGGGTTCTATGGTGGGTTCGTGGCGAATATCCCTGGTGCATAGATCATGAGATGGGGTTTGTGATGCCCAGGCCGGGGTAAAGAGAGGGAATGATACCATCTTCTTCTTGAAATGAATGGAATAACAGCTGACCTGCTAATGTGCACAAACATTAGTAATTCAATCATAATTTTGAATTTCGGTCTCTCATAATGATATCGCCGTTTGGAGGGGCCCAGAATCAACATTATGTTTTGCCATCATAAATTATTGGATTAGATGCGAATCAACTGTATAACAGCACCAGGTGGTATGCGCCGTGCATTCTGTAAATCCAGTAAATTTCCATTGTCAACCGTGAAATTGAATGGGATTTTTTTGAAATTTTAAAATGCATGAAATATCACAAACAAATAGGCCTATGTTAATAAATAATATAATAATACAACTTTGCTAAAACCGTTGGGGTTCGATAATGAACACCACAAAACTAACCAAGTATATGGAAAATGCCATACGGCCGGGCGGTTTCACAAGTTGCCGGCTCTATCATGCCACTCGCCGCCTGAACAGCACACGACATGAGACAAGTGCCCCCTTTTTTCACATTTTTTACAAAAAATCTCATTTTAAAGGAGGATTTCGTGATCCTAGCATCCTCTTTTTATGGCATTTTTAGTAGATAACCACAAAAAAGCTTATTTCCAAAATTTCAGTTGATTCGATTTTGCGTTTGCGAGTTATGCATGATTATGTGTATTACACTGCTCCATAGACAATGTGTTGTAATTTCGTTCTGGTGCACCAGAACGAAATTCAAATTTGGCGATATTTTGCTAAACGAATTAATCTGCAAGAAATATTTGGTACATAAACATTATATAGCCAGAGGTATCCAGTGGTGTAAAAATCTCAACTTTTTTTTTGGGAAAAGTGGGGGATGAGGCTGTGGATCACGAAATGCCCCTTTAAGTAAAAATCACATTTTGACCAAAAATTATAAAAATTTCATATTTTTGGCCAAAATCATAGTGGGCACCCAAAAATTATGACTCTCTATTTTAAAAGGCTCCTATGAATGCTGAGAAAGTTCCACTCTAATACACCTGCATACGCTTTTTTTTTTTTATACACACCCACACACACACCCCCACCCACCCCCACACCCACACAAAAAGCTATCATCACAGTCTGATGATAGACCACGTCTGGTGAGATGAAAAATAAATTAAAAATAAATAACAGCGCCATCATAAAGCTAAAAAATGGTGTTTCTGTTATTGGTAAATTTTACTAAAATACACTAAATATATTCTATTAAGAAAATATATTCTGTTTATATGCCTTTTGAAATGAATTTTATAGTATAAATCAGGCATTTCCGTATTAATTTCCTTTATTTTGGTAGCAATTTTACGGTGGAAAGTTGATCTTTTCGTTTAGTTTCTGGCAATGCTGTTTAGATTTTTTCATGGCGGCTTCTTTGAAGAGGTAATCCATGTATTCCAGCCGTTCAAGGTACCTATGAATAATTAAGCAGATGACGTATTTACCAACTCTGAGGACTTAGTGTTTCGTCTTATTTTAGTTTAATAGTTAGAAATTTTCGTATTATTATTATTATTATTATTATTATTATTATTATTATTATTATTATTATTATTATTATTATTATTATTATTATTATTATTATTATTATTATTATTATTATTATTATTATTATTATTATTATTATTATTATTATTATTATTTAAATATCTTCTATCAGGGCAGCCAGCATCCCACATGGAGGGGGGTAGTTAAAATGAGCAGAGGTTTTGTCACTCAACTCAACTCAATCAGTTAATTAACCTAATCAGTTTATTAATCTAATCAAGTAATCAATCAATATCTATGATATCCATGAATGCTGACGATGCTTATGCTTATGATGCTGATGTTGATGCTGTTGATGCTGCTGATGATGACGCTACTGATGATGATGCTGATGATGCTAATTATGCTGATGATGCTGATGATGCAGATGTTGATGCTGCTGCTGATAATGATGTTGATACTGATGATGCTGCTGATGATGCTGCTGCTGACGATGCAGATGCTGATGATGTTGATGATGATGATGATGTTGATGCTGCTGCTGCTGATGATGCTGATACTGATGATGATGCTGCTGCTGACGATGCGGATGCTGATGCTGCTGCTGATGATGATACTGATGATGTTGATGATACTGCTGATGATGACTGATGATGACAATGATGCCTCGGATGATGACTTGCATGATGATGATGCATGATGACCGTAGCATGATGATGACATATAGGCTATGATCAGTAGCTGTATCATCACCATCATCAGCAGCAGCAGGATCATCATCAGCAGCATCATCAGCATCAGTATCATCAGTAGCAGTATCAGCATCATCAACAGCATCATCATCAGCATCATAATCAGCATCATCATCATCAGCAGCATCACCATCATCTGCATCAGAATCATCATCATCAGCAGCAGTATCAGCATCAGCAGCAGCATCATCATCATTAGCATCATCAGCATCATTATCATATATGGCATCATCAGCATTATCATCAGCAGCAGCATCAGCAGCAGCAGCATCAGCATCGTCAGCATCATCATCATCATCAGCATTATCAGTATCAGAATCATTATCAGCAGCAGCATCAACATCATCAGCAGCAGCATCATCATCAGCATTAGCAATGTCAGCAGCATCATCGGCATCAGCAGCATCATCATCAGAAGCAGCATCCTCCGTAGCATCATCATCAGCAGCATCATCGTCAACAGCAGCATCAGCAGCATCATTATCAGCAGCATCATAAGCATCAGCATCGTCAGCAGCAGCATCAACAGCATCACCATCAGCATCACCATCAGCAGCATCATCAGCATCATCATCAGCAGCAGCATCAGCATCATCAGTCATCATCAGCAGCATCAACATCAGCATCATCAACATCTGCATCATCAGCAGCAGCAGCATCATCATCAGCATCATCAGCAGCAGCATCATCAGCAGCAGCAACATTATCATCAGCAGCATCAGCATCGCCAATAGCATCATCAGCAGCATCATCATCATCAACATCATCAGCAGTATCTGCATCGTCAGCAGCATCATCATCAGCAGCAGTATCAGCATCATCAGCAGCAGCAGTATCAGCATCATCATCAGCAGCAGCAGCATTAACATCATCAGCAGCATCATCAGCAGCATCATCTGCAGCATCATCATCATCAGTCGCATCATCATCAGCATCATCAGCATCAGCATCTGCATCGTCAGCAGCAGCATCATCAGCAGCATCATCAGTATCAACATCATTATCAGCAGCAGTATCAACATCATTTATTTATTTATTTTATTTATTACACTTTCAGCAAGCAACAGCAGCATCAGCATCGTCAGTATCAGCATCATCATCAGCAGCATCATCAGCAGCAGCATCATCATCAGCATCATCATCAGTCGCATCATCATCATCATCATCATCAGCATCATCATCAGCAGCATCATCAGGATCTGCATCGTCAGCAGCAGCATCATCAGCAGCATCATTAGTATCAACATCATTATCAGCAGCAGCATCAACATCATCATCATCAGCAGCAGCAGCAGCATCATCATCAGTAGCGTCATCATCAGCAGCATCATCATCGTCAACAGCATCAGCAGCAGCAGCATCAACAACAACAACAACAACAACAACAACAACAACAACAATAATAATAATAATAATAATAATAATAATAATAATAAATGATATTAGAGCAGTAGTAATAATAAATAATAAATTGAATATTATCTTTGGATTGACATTCAAACTTAGTGTATTCGTCAAAACAGACGAAACACTACGTCCTCAGAGTTGGTAAATACGTCATCTGCTTAATTATTCATAGGTACCTTGAACGGCTGGAATACATGGATTACCCTTTGAAGATGTCTTGATCTCAAAACAGTCTCGTTTTTGCTCATTTTGATCCCCGCAGCAAGTCAAAAACATTTATTTGATTCGCCTCTTGCATCATTTATTCTGCTCTTTAGCCTTTTGCCAATTATAGAAAAAGATAATGGCTCCCAAAGGTAGGTTTATTGTTTGTAAACTAGCGTACTGTCAAGTCAGTGCCGAATTCGGAACCCTTGCACCTTCCTTCCAGTGCAGTGCTGCACTGCTATTTAATAAAAGACAAAAAAGACTAGTTTCAGTAGTTTGCGTCTGACGTCACTGTCAATCAAATTCCCTATGATCCTTGATTGGTTGATAGCGCATAAAAACTAAAAAGGAAGATCGATTTATCTGGTGCCGATCGGAGAAAAGGAATAGCAGCATGCATGGCGAAAAATTACGTACTTTTAAGTCAAAGCAAAAAGTAACTTTTCTATAATCAAATTAAGTATTTCTTGGCCAAACTGGATCATCCGCGTTGTTGTGTCCATGTAGTGTACTAAGTGTGTACGCAGTGTAAGGCGCGTGTATACTTTCTTTTGTTTTGTTATGCACTATTCTGGATGTAGTCTGGGATGTTTACAGCTGACTGGTTGTTTTGGGTCTTGAGAAACTTGGTGAGCCTGACAGCGCATCTTCTTTGCTGTAAGGTTGGCCATTCTAGTTTCTCTCGCATTGCTGTGACGCTTGCTGTCCTGTCGTAAATCCCTGTTACAAACTGCACCTCCATTCTGTGGATCTTTTCCACCTGTTCAGTATGCTTCCTCTCACTCTGGTAGTCTGTGCATATGGTCGAATCCAACGAAAAGTGTACATGGCATGTTCAGGGCCATAACTTAAAAGTATTAATCAATTGGCATTCGTTTTTGTATTGTGTTTATTCGCCTTGATCATATGCTTCGCGTAGTCTTGCCAGCAAGACTTCAGTCTTTATCATAAACATAATGACATCTACGGACCTGAAGTCTTGCAGCGGTACATAGGGATGCACTGTACGTTTAAGAAAAACAAACTTCAAGCATCAAGAAATATACCTTGTATTTGTCAGTTTTACCTCAGAGATGCTGTAGACCCTCTCTACACAGAGTAGAAACATCACAAGTAGAATGCTGCTCAATATGATAAATCCAAATCATGAAAATAAAGCAATTTTGCAGAGCAATATTTTGACCACTTTTGCACTAAGTAAATTACTCCATGAAGATTGCAGGTTTTGCCAACTCAGGGGATGTTGAACCCACCCAAAAGTTGAGAGATCAATGTAGATCAATTATCTCAACTTTGGTATGGTAGTATAGTATAATGTGATTAAAATCATCCATGTACGCCCAAACTCTGGTACAATGGGGATTAAAATCATCCATGCAGGCCAAAACTGTCCTTGAGAGTTCCTCGTCTACATCCTTGGAGCCCAAAATGAGCCCACATATTGTGATGTTTCTTATTTGTGGTACAGATATGAATAGAGTGCCCTATAACTCAGTATGCTGAGTTATAGTTACTAGAACTAATGCTTCGCGCCATATATAAAAAGACCCCCTTCTGTGAAAAACTTAGACACAGACACCCCAAAACATGCTATTTTTACCCATTTTTTCAAAATATTTCTTAAAGTATTTTTAAAAACATATAAATCAGTTATGAAAAGAAGTCATTGGATTGAATCTAAATTGATTTCCTGAAAGGTGTGTATTCAAAGATTGCCTGTTCAATTTTTCACATATTTGTACATAACTATGAATTTTTGTGATAATTTTTGAGTGGTATTTTTTACATTACCTACGTAATACAATTTTTCATAGCACTAGAGATATATCTTTAAAAATGGAAATCACTAATAAATGCTAATTGATACAAGCTTTGATATGTCCAATACTGAAATGCATTGCATTCGGACATCTTTATTATTGTGTTTAGCTGCCAGAAATTCTAAATGGCACAAAGGTAGGTTTGGTAAAAAATATGCATTACCTCCGAATACATGTTAAAAGCTGTGCCATTTCCACAAAGTGAGAGAATAGTAAACAATAGTTAAGCAATACATGTAGGTGCAGGGTAATACACTCTTTATTTCTACCAAGTTTCAATAGCCTGCGCTTAAATATTTCTGAGATGTCAACAATAAAAGCAAGTATTCAGAGGTAAATTTCGCAACCGAATGTTACCTACGAATACAATTTGACATCATGACAGTATTGTGAAACACCGCCATTCATGCCAATGCCCATATTGGTACATAACAAAGGCCTGTATGTTTGCTATCAAATCATATGTCAATGAAAGTTGCGAATTCACATACATGCCCACCATGCAAAACTGAATACGGCTTAATTGGTGAAAAATATGTACTGAAATAGACGACGGTCTGCTCATTTGAAAGAAAAAAATCAGATTCAAAGAAGATTAGAAGGGATAAATACTTGGATTTGTCAACTGTCATGTAAAAGGCCATTTTAAATGTTTACCGACCTTCTGGTTTCTGAGTAATTTGTGTCCAAATTGATTTATTCGAAGGTAACTTTTTGACGTTTTCGCTTAAGGTTACCTACGAATACCATGGAAAAACGACTGTTCTCATTGTCTCATGATCTAGACAACACATTGATGGACCCTGGTATAAAGCTAATTGTAGTTGCCCTCAAACGAAAGGCCACAAGACGTAACTGACTCCAAGATGGACTTCACAAGTCTGCAATAACGGTTTTAAGCGATTTGTGTGCAATTACAAATTAAAGTCACTTTAGTGCCTTTGTTTCTTACTTCAATCCTCTTTCAACCGCTGTAAACCGACATTATTAATACATGATAGGGTCTAAAGTATCAATAAACGCACATAAAGAAAAATAATACATTCAAAGTGCTTTATAAAATGAAGTTTTGATTGCGATATCCACCAAAAGTCTAATTCTTACCTACAAATACTGAAATGTTACTTATGAATACAGCATAATACATGACATGTGTAATGAAGTGTCTCTACCAATGGAAATTAATTGTCAAAAACTTTAAGCGGTACCCCAGGACACTATTATTACCCATATACGGATTCATTCAACAATTATTTATTATGTAAAATTGCTGATTCACTACTTGTATATCAAAATGAAGTGGTCAAAATCTTGCTAAAAGCATCAAAATATTTTGATCTACATGTAAGGTAATAGCATTTATTCATTTGGACGTACCATCTGAAAGATATCTAAAAACTACCATTTTATTAATTCATTACCATAATAGCAAAATTTAAACCTCTAAACTCAATATAGATATTGTTAAATCGCTTCATGTTACCTACTGAATACCCGGTTTCTTCACCTTTTCATTGTATAAAGCGTTAGGTGTATGCGATAATTCCTAATATTCTTGAAAACATATATCCTACTCGCTCTAATACAATGTGTAAATTGATTCATACTCATTTGATAAATAAAATACAGAAACTGACCTAAACTTCATTTTCAAAAATAAACTAGCATAAATTGACTAAGATCATATTGATCGCGTTATAAAAATAAAAACAAATATTTTCTGGTTGAGCTAGCATTTTCCTGACACCCTGTGGTCTATGTTACACGAAAAAAGCGTTAATGGGAATATTCCATTTGTTTTAGGTTGATTTTAGTATTGCGATAGTGAAAGCATGCTAGTGGTATTCGTAGGTAATATTGGGTTTTGATATCACATTTACTATCACATGTCCTGGATTTATTTTTCAAGATTAGTAATGGCACTTTTGGTTCCTATAAGGCCAATATGTCATCAATCAATGGGCAAAAGGAAAAAATTGTGGAGACAGTTTTATTTCGGACTTTTATTTTTGGCCCGTGGACACTTTTGGTTGGATTCGACCATATATTCAAGACTTGGTCTTACGAGGGACATAGGTAAGCTTGACTCATCATCATCAGCCCTTGAATTAAGGATCTGAAGGGGCACGGCAACTTTTTTAGGGCAAGTTGATAATTGCCTTGGATTTTCACTGAAAAGGCAAGGCAGCACGGCAATTTGTAATATTTCAGAAGGGCATCAAGGCAACTGTTGAAAATTTGAGAAGGGCACCAAGGCAATTTTTCAAAAGCGAATAGATGCATTGCTGTCAGCTGAATTTGACACCAAAGTAAAATTCGACTCTCAACTTTACACTAAAACTAACCTGCTTGCTCAAAAAAACATGCTTAAATAATACAAAGCAATCAAAAATCAACAGTTTAATTTACTTTAATTTAATTTTGCGATCCCTAGTTCTGAGCTGCAAAACTGACTCGAAACAGCGATGAAACAGCTGTATCTTTGGTAATAATATTGATCAAATTTGCCGGGATAAAAACTATTTCGTGCAAAACATATCTAGAGATGGGCTCACATCTGAGACGAATATACCGTACAAGATAAGACGATACCGGAAGGGGGATCGCCATCGGTTTGCAATGGGAAGTCAATGTTTGCTAATCGAGAGATCAATAATTGATTTGCCCAGCGCTCGGATTTTGTTCATGACACGAGGAAGCTTTAATAGTTACTAACAGCGTTTCTGATTGGTCGATAGTAGGCTGAAGGTATTTCTCTGACCAATCGAGAAAATGAAGTCAGATTTCTAGCAACCAGATAATGTATAAAAGCCGATGTGATTGGCTGAATATGTAAGCTTACGTAGGGGTAATGAATATTAATTGACAACAAACTATTGTGTATACTGTGATATACTGTGATTGATAGCTGGGTTACGATCAATTCTGTGGTTACGATGCTCAAAATAGCGACCGTGTTCAAGATTTTCTATTTAATTTTCCACAATTTTTTTGAGTTTCAACCAGTACTTGTTAATGATTTTATAATGAAGGGGCAAGGCTGGCCGGCTAGGGCACCCACGGCAACTTCATTTAGGGGCACGGCAAGTGACTGCGACATATTTTGAGGGCATTGCGGCAATGGGGGTGGGCACCCACAGCAATATGCTGTTGGTGCCGTGGATTAATTAGAGGGCTGAATCATCATGTGGAACTTACGGTTTTAATGCTAATTTAAATGTCTGAATTTTACAGCCAATTTCCTGTACAAACGTTTTGTGCATGCCTTAAATTATGTGCTCAAATCCATGCACTGCCAAAGTCTAGGGATGTATGACATTTAGGAAGAGATGATCCCAAATTTTGAAGCCATGGATTATTAGTAATTTACACAAGAGTCACATTTTGTACCAATTGCAGAGCAGAGTTACGCCTCCAACAGCTGTTAATTATTTTTTGATAAAAATAAGCAATAGTACAATATTTTAAGATTATGTGGTAAAATGGTTGAATCTAATCTTGCAATTAACCTTTTTCCTAAATATAAGGAGGTGGAAAGAAAGGACCAAGAGCCTATAAGTTACCTGACACAATACCAGCAGGGGAGGTACTCACAGATCTCTACAAAAAACAGTGGAAACTTGGCGAACCTGTTGGACAAGGAGGGTTTGGTATGATCTATTTAGGTAAGTAACTTGATATCAAATTGAAATGAATAATAGCGACAAGGGACATATATCCACTCAATTAAGAGCGCTCAAGGCACTGAAAGAAAAACTTAACAAAAGATAATGAAACATGAAACAAAATCAAGGAAAATAACTTGAGAATGTCTCTGACTTAAGATGAGGTTTTAACATCTTTTTAAACACAGTACCATTTTTAGCAGTTTTAATATACAACGAATATAGACAGTTCATTCTAAAGACTAGGAGCTGCAATTGCAAATGATCTGTCACCCCATGTGGATTTTGTTTCTTGAAGAAATTTTGTTTTCAGATCGAAGAGTAAGAGTGGGAACATAACTTGAAAGGAGTTTAGATAAATATGATGGAGCAATATAATTATTACAATCAACATAAGTTTAAAAACAATTCTTTGGGTGATAGGAAACCAATGCAGTTCCTTTAGTGTTCACATGAAATAGCAAGATTTTCTGGTGAGAGTGAGAATTCAAGCAGCAGTATTTTAAATTTCCTGAAGACTGATAGAGTTAGTTTGCTAGTAATCCATAGAGAAGTGCATTAGGGGTTCATTCATATATTTTCATGACTAAACGGTTGTTTATGCCCGAGGTTGTTTATAAACAACCGTTTAGTCATGAAAATATATGAATGAACCCCGTTCATACATATCAGAACATTTTGTGATTCTTATTTCATCAAAATAATAACAAAAAAGTACAAGCAACATTATTAAAAATCATAGTTTTCCTTCATTTTTCCTACCCGGCGATCGCACATCCGGGACACCGGGCACAAACGCTGTTTATGCCCGGCTCTCGACCAATCACGCGCGCCGTTATATAGCGTGTATGTATGAATTGTTGTTATCCAAACGAGAAGAGATGAATAAATGATTAATTTGTTCAGTAGCAGCATCATGACTTAGGTACTTGCAGATCCGGCTGATGTTAAATTGTTGAAGCACTAAGCAATGAAACCAATGCAGTTCTTGTAGTGTTCGCGTGAAATGGCAAGATTTTCTGGTGAGAGTGAGAATTCAAGCAGCAGTATTTTGAATTTCCTGAAGACGATAGAGTTTGCTAGTAATCCATAGAGAAGTGCAGTGTTGTTATCCAAACGAGAAGAGATGAATGAGTGAATAATTTGTTCAGTAGCAGCATCATGACTTAGGTGCTTGCAGATCCGGCTGATGTTACATTGTTGAAGCACTAAGCAATGAATGTTGAGATATGAGGTTGCATGGTCATGTGAGTGTCAAAAAAGGCACCTAAATTGCGTGCTTTGGAAGATAAGGCAATTGCAGAGTCACTGATGCAAACATTTGCAATGTTGATTTTAGAGAGCTGTTGGTGGGATAAAACAAAATACATGTGTGTGATGCCATCAGGCAAAATTAACACAAATAATTAAGTTTGAGATATATGACAATTCACCAGCGTTTTTTCTGATTATCACCATGTCAACTAGATCACGCCTCTGAGTCAACATAAAGTCTACTGCAGGTGTAATCATTCCAAAAGGTGCTTGATACCAAGGCATTGCATTGTACTATTTGTTAAAATGGTGCAGACAGTCAAAATTGAATGTGATTGATATTCAACTCATGTGATTTAAAAAAAAACTAAAGAACATGAAATACCCAGATTGCTTGTGCACAGCACCTTTGATTTATTATCCTCACAGATGTTCTATCATTACTTCTCAAGGAAATATACTGATCTATATATCACTATATCAACCTAAATACCGTATTCATCCCAATAAGCACCCGTGCCCCAATAAGCGCCCACCCAGGGTATTTTAAATTTGCTAAAGGGTACCACTAGTGTTGAAGTGACGGATAGACATAGCTGCGGGATAGAAGTCCTGTGTAAACTGCAATACATTTTCTGCATCAGAAAAACTACTAGAATGTCTCAGGACCCTTTTATAATGTACATAAGTTCGTTTCTAATAAACGCCTGTTAGGAAAAAATTAGGTAAATCATATAAAAAATAAGCGCCCATCCAAAATGACTTTGTTAAGCGCCCTGGGCGCTTATTGGAATGATTACGGTAATAGGATTTTGGATTTTAAAATTATGTTACCCACACCATTTTGCTCCTGAACAATTATCTTTTATTGCTTGATACTTGATCGTTTAGAATTTTCTTTACTATTTGACAGCTGCTGAAAACAAACCAGGAAATGTTGGAGCAGATTCCCAATATGTCATCAAAATTGTAAGTTCATATTATTAGAAATTTGTTTTAAACATTACCTGAAAATTCACATCAATGTCAGTGTTGGCAGTAAAACATCGTGAGAATGTTCAAAATATGAACAGTTGAAATCATTTTGGAATATATCTCAAACATAATTAGTTCTTTGATGATCATTAACACTTAGAAGATCTACTGGCTCATGTTCCTTTGTCTTGAACCACTAAAAAAATCACAAAACAAAGTATATAATAGTGATACAATTCAGTAGGAGTGTAATCCAGTAAGCAGGGAGTTGCGTAACTACTTTGATGGCAAATGGAAGTTGTCAAAATGGCACGGTATATTTAAGATCACATGTGTAACTTTTAAGTATGTGATTGATCTCTTATTTAACAGGAACCACATGAAAATGGACCTTTATTTGTGGAATTACACTTCTACCAAAGAGCAGCTAAAGCAGACAAAGGTATGTTTTATATCAGATAGAGGGCTTACTGTTATTATTTTCTCTTGGTTAATGTTATGTTTGAACTAATTTGCCATACAATCTGCATACAATCATTTGAGCTCTGAATGAGTGGATAAATGTAGCGTATTGGTCAATATAATAAAATTGCCTGGTACATACCGTATGACACCTGTGAACATACTGGCTCAAAACAAGGTACTCTGGGAACAGTTGTCTAGAAATGGGGTGGGGTAAACCCCACCCCCTTTCTAGACAACTTACCCCTGATACACCCAGGGCTGTTCCTCATTAACATTGTATAACATCTCAAAAAAAGTAACTAACCCCCTTAAACAATGGCCATTATTCAAAAAGGGGCTATTGTATTGCAAATCTGAAAAATACGTTCAGAATTTATTTCTGCGCATTTTGACACCTCATTTGATACGATAGCTCAGAAAACAATAAAACACCAGTTAATTTAATGTAGTAAGGTCCAGATTTGAAAGTTGCACTTACATACAAATTTTTACAATACAAAAACACTGAGATATCATTACACAGATTTCCTTCCATTACACTGAATGCAAAATCAATTGAATTTACTGCAACTTTCAGATCTTGGGCTACATTGATTTAAATGTACGCTGTGACGTCAATATTTAGTCAATTGCTACAAATGAGGTGTCAAAATGTGCAGAAATAAATTCTGCTTCCAACATATTTTACAGATTTGTAATACAATCACCCGTTTTTGAATAATGGTCATTATTTAAGGGGGGGGGGGTCAGTTACTTTTTTTGAGATGTTTAGAACTGCAATGAATGCAATCCACAACAGTGCCAAGACCCCAGTGGGCACAGGTTAGGATTTTGACGTTGTATCAACGTTGAAACAGCTTCAAAGTTTCAACATAACCTGATTTCAACCTAAAGGTTCTAAAGTTGAAATCAGGTTGAAATTTCTAAACATTGATACAATGTAGAAATTGACTAGAAAGAGACTGAAATCAGGTTAAAGTATATTTGCAAATATACAATGTGATATCAACCTGATTTCGACCAGTCAAAGTCGAAATTACAACCTGATTTCAACATGATTCAATGCCAGGTGTGCCCACTGGGACATGTGTACATATGCTGCAGCTGTTGATATTTTTTATTCATGATAACTGGAAGATTATTGTACTATATAGCCAAATAGGCAAATATTAAAATCTCATTTTTTAATACCCTTTTTCTTATGTTAAGCTCTAACAAAAGGTATTTCTGTTGTTTGCAGTGGATGCATGGAAAAAGAAGAACAAACTGTCTCACCTTGGCATTCCAAAGTTCATTGGGGCTGGCAATCATGAGCATGGGAAGTGCCGCTATCGTTTTATGGTGATGCAGAGGTTTGGGGAGGATTTGTGGAAGAAATTTACTGCCTCAAACAAGATGTTTTCTATCAAAACTGCCTTCACACTTGGGATACAAATTGTAAGTGTAATAATGACCCTATGCAGGCTGTGCAATGTAGCATTTGCTTTTGTGTTGGGTTTAACAAGAATAGGATTCAGACATTTTGTGGATATAGTGAATTTTTCCCTTTTTAGAATTAAGTTATTTTTGTCATATTGATGATCTGTATTGTTTAAAATTATTTTTCACAGTGTGCAAGTATTTTGTGCAATTGTTTGGTTTGCTTGTTTTAATTTAAATTAGTTATTCTTTTTATTTTGCAATAGATTATATGATATTTGAGAGTTGTTTCATTGTACATTTTACAGATGAATTGTATAGAATATCTCCATGACAATGAATACATCCATGCAGACATCAAGAGTTCCAATCTATTACTGGGCTATGGAGGTGGAAAAAGCCAACACCAGGTAGGCAAGTCACGCAGTGAGCACTTAGATTTTTGTCTAATAGATCTGTGGGAATGCAATTTAAAATCTAGTAAGAAGTGAGGAGAAAATATTGAGAATCTAGAAATAATACACATTTAACATATGCTATTGTAACTGTATCTATATAATTATGTCAAGGTGATTTTGATGTGATTCATTTAGCATACCCTTTTTAGTTAGAAAAGTGCACAGGGGGAGTGTGCTAAATAGCAGAGGGTTGCTAATTATGTCAATACAGTACTATGTTTTTAGCCCTCTTCCTTAAATTGCTTTTTAAATTTCCTGGAAGTATTTTTTCTTACGACAAAATTGGTTTCTTTTAAAAATGTTGTTTATGCTTCCTTTGAATCAATAACTGTGAAAGGTGTGCCAACAAGGAAAAACATGGCAAGTTGTTGAGAGTACATTGTTGTTTCAGATGGTATCCAACACAACACATATACTAAAGTTTACATGTCACTTCTCCATTAATGTGTGTATCTTTGTGCAAATTATTCATTTGATTCCTTGGGATCTTAACATGTTCTAGCTTTCAGGAATGATCAAGTTTTCAAAGAGCAATTTGTTACATAATAAGCATTATTCTGTTTTCTTGCAGGCTTATTTGGTGGACTATGGGTTAGTACATAGGTATATGCCAGATGGTAAGCACAAAGACTACAAAGAAGATCCCAGGAAGGCTCACGATGGTACAGCTGAATTCACCAGTAGAGATGCACACAAGGGAGTCAGTAAGTACATTGGCTTATTTAGTGGATTATGGGGTAGGACACAGGTATATGCCAGATGGTAAGCACAAAGACTACAAGGAAGATCCCAGGAAGGCTCACGATGGTACAGCTGAATTCACCAGCAGAGATGCACACAAGGGAGTCAGTAAGTACATTGGCTTATTTAGTGGATTATGGGGTAGGACACAGGTATATGCCAGATGGTAAGCACAAAGACTACAAGGAAGATCCCAGGAAGGCTCACGATGGTACAGCTGAATTCACCAGCAGAGATGCACACAAGGAGTCAGTAAGTACATTGGCTTATTTAGTGGATTATGGGGTAGGACACAGGTATATGCCAGATGGTAAGCACAAAGACTACTTAGTTGATGTGCTCTTGACCACAGGAACTGATGCTTTGGGGACAGTCCCAATACTACTGTGCTTTGTAATACCCTTAGTCGATGTGCTCTTGACTACAGGAACTGATGATTTGGGGACAGTCTCAATACTACTGTGTTTTGTGGTACCCTTGGTGGATGTACTCTTGGCTGTTGTCACACTCTTTGTAGCACCTTTGGAAGTTGATGTTTTGTCAACCGAAAACAGGGATCCAATGCTGCTAATTGCCTTGGATGCATTTGAGTCTTTGGGGACTGATGACACAGCTCCAGCACCACCTTTCTTTGTACTGGTCTCCTTCAGAACAACTGAAGCTCTAACACTGACTGTGCTATCTTTCTTGCTGGTTGAAAGTTTCTGTTTCTTTGGCTTTGGCACGACATCCCCTTCTAGTTTCCGTTTAGTTGTTACACTTCCTGCTTCTTGCTTAAAGTACTTCTCTAATGGCACCCACTGCTCTAGCAATCTGTTGAGTGTTCTCTCTAAAGAAAGCCAGCGCGTGCAAACATGCTTTAGGATTGCGTGCTGTTCAACATTACAAAGTGTTTGCATCTCCTTATATTCTTTGTGCCTCTTGCTTGACTTTTCCAGGTAATAGAAGATAGGAATAAGCAAGGAAACAGGAGAAAATGATAACTGGTTAGCCCCCTTTTCAGCAGCCAAATGGATTAAATGACATGGGCAACCTAAGATGAACACATCTGGATTTTGCTTCTTCACAAAAGCTGCAACACCTTTGTGGATTCCCATCATGACAGCAGCATTGTCTGCGCCAAAGCATATCACATTTTTCCATGGTATCTTGTTGTCTGTCAACACTTTGTCCAGAAGAAGAAATATATTATTCCCAGTAGATGCATCCTTTGTTACTGCAATTTCTAGAAGAACACTCAACACTTGGCTCAAATCTGTATCATAATATCTTACAACAATCGGATATAATTGTTTGTCCGCACCACTATCCGAACTTCCGTCTGTTGATAACGAGAATGGAGTTTGCTTCAGTTTACCAAGGATGTCGCCTATAAAACAGAAATAGTAAAAAAAAATAGACATTAGATCAACATGCGAATCACAGAAATGTAAAGTAGATACATCTAGGTCAGCAATTGAAAACTAAAAAATTAAAAAAAAATTGGCCAGAGCTCCGCCGTGTGAAAGCCCTGATGGAAACAGAGTCCAGAACAAATAAACAGTTAATATGGAAAGTGTTATTGCAAAACATTTCAATTTAAGGTGGTATTGGATGCATTTTCTAGAAATTAGGAAATGCTTTGATCATGTTTTAAACAGATTAATTGAGTAGGGTAAAGTACAATCGGACATACGGTTTCCATAATACATCAATTTATATGTTCTTTGTATCCTATTGTTTTTGTCAATGCTCAATATAGTTAATGAGCTAAAAGGACTGCAAAGGCTCATTAATATGTAATTTTTGCCAATATTTTGCTAAAAATCAATGCATAAATGTTCAGGGTACTTTTATTTTGCATACTTTTTCCTGAAACTTGGTCAAAGTGTTTCTAATATGTTCTAATGTATTATATAGTGAACCCGCCCTCTAATTAGCATATTTGCATAATTAATGAGCTAATTTGCATAAATGCTAATTAATTATGCAAATATGCAAATTAGGGGGCAGCTTCATATAATACATTAGAACACATAAGGAACACTTTGACCAAGTTTCAGGGCAAAAGTATGCAAAATAAAAGTACCCTGAACATTTATGCATGGATTTTTAGCAAAATATTGGCAAAAATTATATGTTAATGAGCTTCTCCAGTCATTTTAGCTCATTAACTGTATTGATTATTGATAAAAACAATAAGAAATAAAGAAAATATAAATTGATATATTTGAAAAACTGTATGTCCGATCTGCTTCAAACAAAAGGCATATTGATAGGTGTGCGTTGCTCTATTCAATTAATCTGTTTAAAACATGTTTAGAGCACTTTTATAATGCCTCCAATACCACCTTAATTATTTAAATATACTGTTAAATTATTTATTCCAATCACAATAAAATTGTCTTATTCAAATTTTTTATCTTCTGAGTCTTCAGGATAATTATATTATAAACGTGCCCTCAACATTTGATCATAGCACAATGATGATTTGACCTAAGATGACCTCCAAATTACCTTCAAAATTGAACGTACCCAATGATGATTACATCTACAACTTTCATGAAAATCCGACAATCTATAACTATACATATTTCATGATTTGACAGTGCTGTAGTGTAGGCCTACATGTGGGTCCTAAAAAAACTTTGCAAGTTAGACCTATCGCATTGACCGATCGATAGCATTGCCTAAAAAGAATTAGGCCATTTAGGTCACACCTGTGTCATACCATGTTACGCAGAACCCCACTTTCAAAACACTAGGCTGGGCAGGGCGAAGGGTCTTTGCAAAATAAATCTAAAATAAAGTATATGGTCTAAAACGAAATAAAATTTATTAAGAGAAAGTAAAATTTTATGCAAAATTACAAACCCACCTTTAGTGTCTTGACCTAATGTCCTCGCTATCGCTGTTATTTTGGTTTCACGACAAGAGTATTTTAAGGCGATTTTGCTGTCTGGAAACATTTTCTTTACCAGTTCACTAAAATGATCCGAAGCAAGAAACGATACGTTGTGTTCGATCAGGAAAGAAGTCATCAGCGTTTCTGCCTTAATAACTGAAAAGTCAGGTTTGTTAGTAAACTGTAGGATGTTACCACTGCCACTTACTGCTTTGGCAGCAGTTTGGTGCCTTTTGGAATTAATGTGGCCATTTTTACCGTCAATGTCTGATGCCCCACCATGTCCGATTGAGAAATCTATACCGCATGTCGTGCATCTTGCGCTGTTAATACCTCTCTTACTCTTCACAATAAAACTCCACTTAGCTGTGTATTCTTCTTTGAAACACTGTTTTTCACCCAGGTTTATTCCCATCTTTGCCTTCTTTGGATGCCATTATTTCAGTGATTTTTGTTTTCTGGTGGCACACGAAAGTCTTCAAGTTCTTGTCAGACTTGTGCTTCCTTGCAAGCGTGACTACTGGTACCCTTTCGACTAGGCTCCTTTCAATTGTTCAGCCGGATATCCGTGGCGGTGAAAGCTACATACAGCCAGCAAACGGCGAACATTTACAATGCCAGAGTACTGCCAGAGTTTTAAAAGACAAGCGTGCCGATTGGTCGACAAGGCCGAATTGATCAATGTTTACAAAATATCAAAAAAAAAGAAAAAAAAAAAAGCGCAGTGATTTATAGTGCGCTACGCACAGTCACAACGCCTAGACGTTGATCTACAAGCCTCAGCACACTTTACAGGTTGTCGCTGACCACTACGGCCCACATCATTCCACAAACCATTAAACAACAAATCAGGGACTTTGCTGCTTCAAGAGCGCACACCCTAGACATTCCACAAATAACCATCGCAACCAGGATCGGCTCCCAGAGTTTCGTACGGGTTACAACGAGACAAATTAGCAGTGAGTTCCTTGTCCAGGGGAATTTCAAGCTAACTCAATTTTCTTTCCACGTGAGCGTACTAGGCTCGAACCCAGGGTTCGAACCCACAACCTCTCGCACCACAGTCGAACGCCTTATCGATAATTGAGCTAACTTGACTCTAGCTAAACTTGAGCTAAATCAACCAATCAAATGACAGCTATCTTACCATGCATTCAACAGGTCAAACGATGTCAATTCAGATCGGTAGTCTATTACTGCAGCCGTTTATCTTTTTGAGGCATTTTATTTTGGTCATTCAGATTATCGAAAACCGTATTTTTCAGGAGTTGAACATACCACCTTTTTTTTCATGTTTTACCGTACAAAATACGTTGAAACATCATGTCTGAGTCACCCGTCTTTCGCGGTCACTGGCTTTTGCTGTACTGATATTTAAGTTAGGCGGGCAGCCTAACTTATTTCTTTCTTGCGATTTCTTTCTTCTTTCTTTCTTTCTTTCTTCTTTCTTCTCACAATTTGCTACTGCTTCCACATCCTTGATCGGATTTCGACCAAACTCAGTCACAAGCAGTATTGGGTAGCTGGCTACAAAAGTTATGGGTTGTTTAAAGTCAGAGGTCATCCAAGGGGTCACAGGGGTCAAAAAAAAGGTCATTTTAACCCAAAATACTCCAATCGAGCTGAAATTTATATGCAATGATCCTTATGACATTCTAAACATGTTTAAAATATTTTAAAATTTATTTAAGGTCATTAAGGGATCATAAAGGGGTCAAAGGTCAAGTTTTTAAAATGCTCCAATTGAGCTGAAATTTAAATGCAATGATTCTTATGACATTCTAAAGATGTTGAAAATATTTTGAAATTCATTTAAGGTCATTAAGGGGCAATAAGGGGGTCAAAGGTCAAGTTTTCAAAATGTTTCAATTGAGCTGAAATTTAAATGCAATGATCCTTATGACATTCTTAACATGTTTTAAATATTTTAAAATTCATTTAAGGTCATTAAGGATGTCATACAGAGGTCAAAGGTCAAGTTTTCAAAATACCAGCTTTCCACGATCAAGGTATATTAAAACGGCAATTAATGAAACAGTCTTATTAAAATTAATACTATCCATTCAGCACAGTGTTGCTGCTGGATCAGATCGTCACAGTCATCCGCCTAACTTACCTCGTGCCCTTGCAAAGGGCACAGTTGCTCTAGTTTATATTTGTTTTAATGTACTGGTCAGGTGTAATGGTCAGGTACAATTTCAGTGTTTGAGTTTATTTTTTACACCCCATTTTGAAAGTTATGGTGTAATTTCACTTGGTGCAGCGCAATTTGAAGTGCAGTCTCAGAATAATGAAAATAAATTAAAAATTTTGGCAATTTTTATGGCAACATGGGTGCGTCTACAATAGACGGGATCTACGTGAAGAATTGAATTTTGTAGAACACTCACTTTCAACATGGGCTGAACTATTTTGCACAGTTATTGCTATGGTGGTTTTTTTTGTCAAATGCAGCTAGTGCAGATTTCATTTAGCACATTTTGAAATCACAAGTTTTCACTGAAACTGTTGTATACACACATGCTCAAAGATGCTGCAAAGCTGTGCACTGCACACAAGAATTAGATCAACACAATATCACTCGCTGCACACGATATCACTCAATGCACATAATTTGTATTCATTTTATTAATTGGTGTCTTTCCCGTTTGATTCTCTAGCCCCATCCAGGAGAGCAGATTTAGAGATCTTGGGATATAATCTTGTTGAGTGGCTTACTGGCAGTCTTCCATGGTATGACAAGATTACTGATTGTAATTATGTCATGCAACAGAAAATCAAGTAAGTTGGACATAGTTTTGAAATTGCAATTAATGGAAGAGACTGTGTCATGTGAGTGCATGATTGTCTTATGTGCAATACAAAATCTATGTAAGGAAAAATATATGCTTGTCTACCTAACTGACCGTATGCATGGTATCCTGGTTGCATAGTACCTTTGTTGGTCTTAGATGTAATAAAATAAATTTCAAAGTTATGGCGTTTTTCCTTCTGGATTGTCTGATTTACAAGATAACTTGATTGTCGGTTTGCACGAAATATGTCATATGATTTAGAGTATATTCATATCCTTTTTAATATACGCGATGTGTTTAATCCAATCACAGATAATAACTTTTAAATATGCACACGCAAATGCAGTTTATTGAATGATTATGATCATTATATGAGCCATTCTTCGAATTTTATTTTGCTGAAAACCCCATCATAATTAGACTTATGGTTCCAGAGATATGGCCATTTTAGTGTTGCTCAGAACAATAAAATACAAAAGAACTTGAATGCTATTATTGGTTATATCTCAAAATTAATATTCCGACATCTGACTCATTTAGCTTGACCAAATCACAATTACCGCGCCGTGTGACGTGTTATGCATTCGAATAATTTACGTGGATGCTGGCCACCGTACTTGGACATTGCATGATTGCGCGCTAGTGTGATTGGTAGCTAGCGGTATTTCCTTCATAGGCTATTCGATTTTTTACAGGAAAAACCAAAAGATACAGTTAATATTGTGTTCTGTTTTCAATTTTAAAAGAAGAATGTGGTGAAAATTGAATTAAAAAAGTGAAAAGTGACAGCAATGAATGAGGTTAATGATTTTGCATCAGTTATTTTTCGTTTATTGTGAAATATCTAAACATTGTGCTTTGGTCCTCGGAATATCCCTCGGTTCCAAAGCACAATGTTTAGATATTTCACAATACCCAAAAAATAACTGATGCAAAGTCATTAACCTCTGAACAATTTTAAGTTTGGTAGGATACAAGTGTGAATATCAAACAAAATTGATTTGTCGCCCATACATGTATGTTAAGTCATAATTCAAGCTTTACTTAATACACCTATTTCATAAATAGATGCTGTATGTTTTGTCGACAGGTATATGGGGAATGTTTCTAGTTTCATCACCAAGTGCTTTCCCAAAGGAGGCAACCCTGGTAAGTTAATGAGGTGCAACTGGATAAAGAATATTGAAGCACGAGATATACAAAATTAAACATTGAAACATTAAACAAAATTAAAAATGTTGCAATTTGCCAATATGTGACATGATCAAGGATTCAGTACGCAAAATCTCGGGGCAAAACGGCTATAATTGGCCGCACCCTTAGAAAAAAAAAACAAAGCTATAAAGAAATGTTAAAATGAAGAAGCTGACTAAAATTTTAAACATCACTTATAAAGAAGAGATTATCAGGAACATAAAGGAAAATAATAAATGAGTCACATGTCGGCCCTGGTCGAAAATGACCAGGTTTCTAAAGAGAACATTTAGAGCTTTCAGAAACTGAAAACCCCATGTCGATACAACTTTTCTCTATGAAGTTATGTCAGTTTATCAATCGCTGAAAACAATATAAAACAAAAGAATTTTAACACTTTCTTTGCCAATATCTCAAAATCAATATTAGCGACATCCAAATCATTTCCCTTGATCGTGTCACATGTTTTTTGCCTTGTGGCTGTGGGAATTCAGTCTCAGAAGAGTGATCTTTAAAAGAATCAGTGAATATAATCATAAAGCCTGACTTTATTGGCTAATGACATTCAGAAAAGGACACCATGGGATATAAAAACAGGAATGGGAACTAATGTTATCATATCTCAATGGTCAATCAAATTGTGATGCTTAAAAGATGCAAAGAATTAACAAGTTTGACATAGATTCATATAATTTTGGTGGTAAATTGTTACACTGAAAACAATGTAAACTTCTACTAGACCTCAAGCATCAGCAGCTGTTGTGGCTCTGATCCAAATTCTAGAACCTGCTTGCATCACATTTGAAGATTTTGTGGACAGGGATTTGCTGACCCTAAAAGATGTGTGCCACAAGACCATCACATTTGATAACCTCATCAAGAAATATTGGAAAATTCCATTTGACAAGAAGGTTCAGCTGCATAAGAATGACTGCCTGGCAAAGTCAACTTTACCCAAGATAAAAGTAGGCTTGAAAACTGCAACTAAATGCTGCCTGTGATTATTTCTTCCTTACAGCTGAATTAAAGCAATATCTTGAGTATGTAAAAAAGCTGGAATATACAGACAAGCCAGATTATGATAAGGTCAGGACACTCTTCAAGAAAGCAATAGTAAATGCTGGCTTCAAAGATGATGGCAAACTAGAATTTGCTCCAGCTGCTGCAAAGGCTGCATCGCCAAAGAAGGCTGCACCAAAACGTGCTGCATCCCCAAAGAAGGCTGCATCAAAACGTGGACCAAAATCTCCCAGTAAATCTGCTGCATCTGCCAAATCACCAGTAGCTAGGAAACGCGGATCTACTGATGATGAGAGCGAGGAACTGCCATTGCCACCTAAGAAAACAAAAGCAACACCTAAGAAAAAGGCAACAACTGGTAAAGTACCCACATCATCTCCAAAGACACCACAGCAGAGGAAGATGATGCAGAGACTCAATGCTGCAAATTCCACTGATTCACCTGCAGTGAAGAAGACAACCAAATCAAGGAAAGCTTTGACCAATGGAGGGACCCCAACATCAGCAAAGAAAAGTAAGCAATATTAACTTGTTATAATCACCCAGTATTCATATTTTCATTGTAATAACATTTAAAATCATTGTCCCTCTGACATTATCATTGAGCACCAAAATAAATGGACTTGATCCTTGCCCTTTGCCATCTTGCCAAGCAGAGTTTGCTCCCATTGTTGTCAGCAAGAGATAGAGCTAGAATTTTTAATAGATGCATTGTAAAAAAGATGGCGTTGTATTTTCTTCAAAAAACTGTAAATTCACATAGTCTGTCTTGAGTTCTTAATTACATATATATATGTGTTTTTTATTGCACCCTTATCACAGCATACACAGTAAAAAAGGAAGCGCAAGGTAGACTCATCAACATCATCAACTCAGACCACACCTGGACTGGAACGTAATGCAAAGAAAAAAAGATAGATCTATGCAATAGAGAAATAATAGGATGAACTGCCTCTATCCTACTAATTCAATTGGAAATATGTACTCTGTAGGGAGAGAATTGGAACACATATATGTGATGCGATCGAGCAAAATGAGTCTGATGTCTCAGTGCTGTATGTTGCTGAAAACCCCATCATAATAAGACACATGGTTCCAGAGATATAACCATTTTAGTGTTGCTCAGAACAATAAAATACAAAGGATGATGAATACTATTATTGGTTATATATCACAAAATCAATATTCCTGACATCCAACTCATTTTGCTTGATCACATTACATAGATTGGCACTGTTTGTATCAACTATTGTATCTGGTATTAATTGGTAAAGAGATTGATGTTCTTTTGCCACATAAATACCACATCAAGCATCATTAATGCAGTGCATGTGCCAATATAATTTGTAATATTTGGAATGTACTTCATGTACAACAGTGGTGACACAAACAGTAGGATGTCTGTTATGTGATGTGAGTTTAATAATGATGATACAGAACTTTTACTTCTTTCTATTCAACATCCTATTACCCTCACAACCCATTATTCAAAATGGCGCAATGTGATTTGTTAAAGCACATCACATGAGAACGCTTTTATTTAAGAAATAAAGGGTAATGCTTTATCCTTTACACCCAAAGAATGTGTCCGAGGCAGTAAAAACATAAATAATGGGCGAGGCGCAGCCGAACCCATTATTTATGTTTTTACTGCCTAAGACACATCATATAATTATTTGGATGTAAAGGATACTGCATTACCCATTATTCTTAAAGGAGTATTTTGTGATCCCAGCATCCTGTTTTTATGACATTTTTCATTAGACATCCACGGAAAAAAGCCAATTCCCCAAATTTCAGTTGATTCTGATTTTGCGTTTGCAAGTTATGAGAAAAGTAGAAGGGGGGAATACTGCTGTGGATCACAAAATGACCTTTTAAGTATATCCCAGGGAGTATATCAGCTAATTTGGATTTGACGGTCACAAATTACGATATTATCATGAGTTGTATCTTGTGATTTCAGGTCAGGTCCACCTTAAAGGGACCATTGAAAGAAAATATGATTTGGTATCAAAATAAAGCCCATAAAATATAGAATCAATATCTAAAACAATTGAAGAACTAACTTTTTAGAAATAAAAATACAATGAAAACAACGTACTCGATTTATTCTTCCGACGCTACATCGCTAGCGTCATTTATCAAAAATAGAAAATTGGGCGCTTTCCGGATGAAGTCCTAGTGGTCACGCGTATAGAGTTGTGTTGACATTTTTGCCCATGTGCTGGGACGATTTGACAACAGCGATCGCGATCTAAATATCAGATGCAATATTTTATACCACCACTTATATATTTTAAGGTCAAGTAAAAGCAAAATACCAGTTGATTGTCCACATGTTAAAAAAAGAGGAAGTGGAAGGCCTTTTTATTTATCATTTATTATTTTTTACAATGCAAATCGATCATTTATGTAGGCCTATTATTCCCGGACATTATTAGTTGGGTAACTTGTAGAGGAGGATGATAGGATCGAGGCTCTTGTTATTTGATGGTTCTCTGAGAGGATGATTAAAACAAAGCCTGTAAATATTAAAATGCTTATTGGGCAGAAGCAAATCTAATCAATTGACAATATTATTAACTTTTGAAACATTAAAGAAGAAAGACTTTTCGCAAGAAAATTTCAGACTCCTCAATGGCAATGCCCTACAAAAGGAAGCGGGCGGGACGATCAATTATTATTTTTTTTACATTATCTAGTATGCAGCTTCTTATTTTACTTATTCATAAATTCAACCCCCGGTCAACATGACCAAGATATGATTCCAATTACTTTATGTAGGCCCTACATGACATGTATAAAACCATAAAACTAATTATGAGTATGATACTGATAGTGACGATGATTTAGGCGAGGGAATTACTGGGAATATCGCCGAGATTTGCAGCAACACCTAAATTGCAGATGCTGTGCCGGGCGCGAGCACCTCTCGTGCCTAGCTGGGCCCCATGGGTATTATTATAGGCCTATGTATTTTATTTTTCCGTAGGGCCTACCTTAAACATGTTAAAATATTCAAGAGATGATTATTTTTCCCAAAACCTGACAATTGGTAAAAAGCCTTTCTTCCATAAGTTATCTAAACTTTCAAAAGTGCTTATTTTCATACCCCCAACATGCCAAAGTAGGCCCTACCGATTTTGCATATTTATTCCCCTATACCATGTGTATGGCACTAGCCAATATTATTTGATGCAGATAAAAGTTAAGATTCCCACGTAACATCGCATGGTTAAAGTAAAGAGTAGTTTGAACAAATTGGTGGTGTTCAACGATGTTTTAATTGACATAAAATTATATTCTGACGTTTCGTACAAAAGTACTTTATCAAAAGTACTTTTGATAAAGTATTCTTCATTATTATTTGAGCCGTTGGCACTGGGGCAGTAGCTGAACGGCAGATGAAGAACCTGACAAGCAAGCTCCTGAAATAAATTACGAGGAGCTCCTACAAACATACATAGGCCTAATAGGCCTTCAAAAAGCCTATGCTACAAAAATAAAAGTACAAACATCAAATGAGTAATATATGCCTACACTTTTTTAATATTTTAATCTATGGGTGGTTAGGCCGGGGTAGGCCTAGGCGGCTATGCGAAATTGATGTCAGTCATTTCTAAAAACGAACAATCCAGCCGGGCACGCTGTATATAGTTACAACATTTACCCAATCAACACAAACTTTGGAACTGTAGGCCTACCTTTGATAAAACGCTCGGACACTTTGCAGTTTGCACTTTCAAGTTTCAGTGGGAGTTGAGATTGGATTAGGCCTATAAGCATTTCCATAACGCAAACTAAAGGCTGAAAATAAATATTGTTCATTTGATTGTTTGGAGTGGCCTTTATATGTTCCTCTCGTGGTTCTTTATCTTCAAATTTGTTTCTCATTTTTCATAGGCTTTTAAAAATAAATAAAAATAAATTTCGGCTTTTATATATAGAAGGAGCAGGAGGAAATTGGAGATCCCGGAGAAAACCTGCGAGAGCGAGCATTGAATCGGGATCCCGGATCGGGATAAACCAAGTTCACATGAGTCCTTCAGCCGCGCCGACTTGAAGTTGAACCCGGGACCTCAGTGGTGCAAGGCGAGGGAACAACCGCTGCGCCAACTCGCTCTCCCTGGTCCCGTAAGTGCGTCTCTACACGTACACGGAGCGACCGTTTAAAGAAACAAACAATCACACTTGAAACATTCGCAATTCAGCGTGTAAACTTCGGAGTCGGGATCGGCTTGCGTTTTAGGCCCGGCGGTGGTAGGCCTAAACCTAGGCCACACGCCCGGGAGGTAGGTCATTAGGCCTGAAGAAATTAAGTCGCATGGGCTAACCCGAAACATCATGGCCTTCTCTTTCCTATCCTCACCAGATATTTCAGAGGAAATAAGTAAAGAGTTGCTATATCAGAATGCCTCAAAACAAATGATACTCAGAGTATCTTGCAAAAGCCGAGCAGCTAGCACAGCTTTGATTTTGTCAATGCCTAATATTGTGTTTCCCCGTTGTTGGCCAATTATTTTGCAACTAGACCTATCATAGTAGGCCTACCAGTCTATTGTCCGTCTCATGGTCGGCATCTTGCAACAGTCATTGTAGCTTTATAATTTATATTATAATATCCGTTTTAATATGTACTTGTAATGTTAGGTCTAAAAGCCACAGAAAAGTTCATTGCCGTAAACACGTTCACGCGTTGGTTTAGGACCAAGTCTGGCCTATGCAGTGTTGCCATGCAGCGGAAAGGATAACCACTTTGACGTCACAGGGGTTGCCACGTGTCTCTGAACATATGAATTGGGCGGAACGACGCTTAATATTGGGCGCGTTGTCTTTATTTGCTGATTTGGGGGTAAAATGAAGGAAAATTGCATTTTTCATTTTAGAAATGGATTCTATATGTTATTAGCTTTATTTTGATACCAAATCATATTTTCTTTCAATGATCCCTTTAAAATAAAAGTTTGTTGTGTTACACCAATTTATATTTGTCTATTATCTGTTCCAGCTTTGATGACATCTCTGTCACTTTCAAAGATTTATTAGAGTCATTTGATGAGACAGGTGCCCTGTTCAATTCTTATCAAATCAAGGCTGTATTGATTGCAGATTTATTTGCTCCATTGTATTCACACCCACGGACCTCCTTTGAGAGTGAATGGTATTTGTCCAGGGTGATAGCACGATGTGTCACCATAGCTAGAACGTATGCAATGAGTCTTTGATCCAGGAAGTGACATGTCTTATGAAATTCGGAATTGAATCAAAATACTGGACTTACTATTTTTAGCAATGCTACATTGTGTGTGATATCATCACACTTCATCAAGCAACTGACCCACTGGAATGGTTATGTGAGTCCAGTATTTTGATTCAATTCCGAATTTCATGTTACTACAACTGGATGACTGAGAACATGCATCATTTTGACCTGTCTTATACATGTATCTTATGAAATGACACTGAAAAACCATTTGTGACATGATCAAGAGGAATGAGTCACATGTCGACCTTGGTCGAAAATGAGTTTTGCATATGGTTTTAAAGAGCACATAATTGAGCTTACAGAAACTGAAAACCCCATGTTGATACGACTTTTCTTTGCGAAGTTATGTCAATTTATCAATCGCCAAAAACAATATAAAACGAAAGAATTTGACCACTTTCTTTGCTAATATCTCAAAATCAATATTAGCGACATCCGACTCATTTCCCTTGATCACATCACATTTATGGTGTGAAATAAAATACCACAAACAATCATTTATATATATTTATTTTTTTAGTAAGAAATTTTGAAAAGGCTGTGTTAGGTTAGGGGATCACCTATTGTTTATAATGGCAACTGAAACACTCCTATATAGGCCACTACATAATCCTCTTTTGAGCCATTTTTAATTTGCCATTATTAAAAGTCGCCAAAATATTGAAGTTTATGTGTGAATTTGTAAATACCCAAGTTACAAAAAACATTCCTTACATTATATGCAGACTAAAGGATTGCAATTTATTTTATTATTCAAATAAAGTGACTTATTGTTTTGTAAAATACTCAAGGTAACCATTTTTCTCAGCTTGGTAATATCAATTTTCATGCTTTGTTTTGTATATTTTTACTGAACAGTATGATTTGAGTCATTGAATTGGATTGATAACAATTCACCCTTGTTACAGTCTAATAAAAAAATAATGACATTTTATGATGTTAAATAAGTTTGTGATTTCTAGATTCTGTAATCAGTTGGATTGTGGTTCTTTATGTTCACCCACTCATGCAATGGGCTATTCCAGTTGAAATCCATACACCCCCTATATGGAAGACATAACCTTAATCTACTACACAGTGGTGTATATTCAAATGGAGTCACCCATTCAAGTAACTCCCATTTTCATTTCACATCACATTGTGGAAGATTACTCTATTCCAGAAAAATACAGCACTAATTTTTTTGGGGATTAAAAAAATATCCTGTTTTGCCAAATGAAACATAGCTAAATCATCCTTTAGTTGGTTCTCACTGGCAATAAAAGTCAAATTTTATTTTTTGTATGTTGTGACAATCAAGCCCAAAGACTTGTGCTATCCGACTATGACTAATATTAAGATATGCATTCAAATTTTTTGAAAACTTTTTTAATAGCTTTTATACCCAACAATTATTTTTTTTTAAACCCAAAATTTATGAGCAAACTCATATTTCTATAACTTTAAATGGTTAGACTTGTGACTGCAATTGTAAGAAATGCAATATGGCCCAATTTCCATCTAATTGCAAAACTATTAAAATTTGACTTTTATTGCCAGTGAGAACTAATCAAGGATTAAGGTTTGGCTGTTTCATTTGGCAAAAGAGGATTTCTTTTAATCCACAAAAATTATATCTGAAATAGGGAGCAAGGTCATGTCTTTCATAGTTGAGGGTGTATGGATTTCAACTGGAATAGTCCAATTTTGCTTGCTGGTTGGCTGGGATCGAGTGACAAGGACAAAAAATGTGTTTGTATGGAGTGAATTTTAATTTGATTTGTTGTACATGCAGTTTCTAAAATAGTATGAAGCACACAGAGGTTCTTGCATTGGGGCACTATATTAAATCCCTCATTATAATATTTAAATATCATGTGTACCATATTATTGTAGATGTTAATTTAGGTACATGTAGGCAATAGATAATATATATTCATACAAATTTCATTTGAATAAGGGAAATAAAATAGTGCTTCTGCAATGTTTTAAAGGCTAATTTTCCTTGAATCAATGTTTGTATATTGTAGAAATTTTGAATGAATAACATAATATTGAAACTATTATCAAACAAAAGTAGTACATGTTGTATTATATTTGTAAAGTGTTTTAGTTTTGTGTAAGAAATCAAGTGCTAAAGGAATCTTTTGTCATGAACACTTGACATAATAGGTAAATAAAGGGCACACAAGTTCTTAGTTTCCCCAAGACTTTTTAGATTAAGAAATTATAAGTTATTGGTAGCACATTTTGTTTGACACAAGTGGTCCCAATTTACAATGTCAAACATTGTGTTCAGTCACAATGGCTTCTTATGAAAGATATGCGTTCAGTTTTTAAAGTTGCAAACCATGCAGTAGGCCTGACCTATTTGCATGTTTATTGTTTTTTGTTTGTTTTATGAGAGTTCAATGGAAAAAACTGCATATTATATATAAAAGTGAATCTTGTACAACATGCAGTAAGAAAGGACAAACAACCATCATACTTTGCTAAAGTGCTTTTTATTAACTATAATACTGGGACAATGAGGAAAATGTGAGCTTTCTTCTGATTACCAAAAGCTCAGATTTGATGAGGTTAAATGGGGGATGATTGGTCTCCTTCTAAATATAAAAAACAGCCTCTTCTAAATACAAGTTTGGGTACATGGTTTCAATATCAATCTACAGATAAAGTCATTTGAAGTAGATCTGAGGCACCCAAAAGACCATTCATGAAAGTTTTTTGACATATCCCTTTATTTACAAACTTGTGAAAATCGAGCTTTCTGCAGTCTTCCCTGTAGCTTGCCTGCAGAGCTGATAAGACTCAATAAGACCAGACATCAGGTAAATCCATTCAAGAAATCAATGTCTTGTATCTTTGTTTTTGTTTGGCTTATAACTGGCAAAGACTCATAACATCCTGGATATAGAATCATTAGAATGACATGGTATACAGTTGGGCACAGCACCTATGCTAGTTGCACTTTGCATAATGTGCGACTGGTGTGTGCTTTAAATGTGAATTTATGCAACAAGTTGGGACTTTCTTGATGCGCAGTAACAAATGATTTTTGTCAATTGTAAGCCTAACAAAGTATACCTATAGGCTATATCAACACTGCTGGATTATGAGAAAAGTGTCTACTTGTTGAATTGATGTTATGTGGTTGGTCCGTATGATTTCTGTCAGCTTATACCACTACATAAAGTCCATGTACTATCTTCATGTGTCCATTTTCTTGACTGTGATTGGCTGGTTGCAATATGGGCATTCACCATATGTAGTGTTAAAACCATATTTGGACATCGTCTGATGACTGGATGGTAAGGCTCAGTAACCACTGGGAAAAGGAGAAAAGCAGATGATTAAGGGCTGGGGTATGAACGTTTGGACAGTATTTATTGTGGGACATCAGAGCACATCAGACATATCGAATTGCATTCTGAATATGAAGAATGTCATTCTGATATCAAATAATTTTGATTTTTGGAAATTCGCAATTTAATACACATTTTATGGCAAATCATTAAAAATTGATATTTTTGATATTTACGGTACTTGAAGTAAACTTTATAAATCTGATGATTTATACTTAAAGTGTATGTAGGTGGGATGAAAAGCCGACGATCAATTGAAAATTTTGACCTTTTCATTATTGAAGATATGGATTTTTTCCCCAAAACACCACAAAAAATTAGGTCTTTTGGGAAAAAAATCCATATCTTCAATATGAAAGGTCAAAATTTTCAATTGACCGTCGGCTTTTCCTCCCTGCTACATACACTTTAAGAATATGTCATTAGATTTATATAATTTACTTCAAGGACTGTTATATATCAAAAATTTGAAAAATATCAAATTTTTATAATTTGTCATAAAATTTGTATTATATTGTGATTTAAAAAAATGAAAATTATTTGATATCAGAAAGACATGCTTCAGTATTCAGAATGCAATTCGATAGGTCTGAGGTGCTCTCATGTCCCACAAAAAAATACTGTCATGACATAATAAACGCTCATTTTAGATCCCTTAAGAAAAATTATTAAAATGGTGTTGACAGCAGATAAGACATGTTACTACAAAAATTCTCTTTTATTGTAAAATCAAGAAATAATTTATAGGAAGACAGATATTGCATTATGTGCAAATTAAGAGTTGGGTTCTTATCATATATTTTTCCTGTTTTAGACATTTAACTAAAAAGCTGCATTGTACTTCTTAATATCAATTACATAAATCATATAGGAAATGAGTCAAGGAAGTCAATCATTGAATCATATTTGCATAGGCCTTGCGGTTCTAGAGTGAAGTCCAATAATGTATCAAAATGAAAGTTTTGGGCATTTCTCTCTCCCAAGAAAATCATGCACATGGGGCAGAAATTACACCCTTTGTATCAAAGGCTTGGGATCTCCCATTATAAAATCCATCTCACTCCTGTATGTCAACTTTATTTGTTTTAATATTTGAGAGCAAACACCACTATGTCATGCTCCCCACCGACCTGCCTTAAGCACTGTACTGACCTCATATAAGCATGCTTGATGAAATGGTTTATTGCACTGGGGGTTATCACATGCTTGGTCTGGTATGGCAGATTCTAATCGATATGTGTAACAAATTCCACACTCTTCACTCAGTTCCTGCAAAATGGAATATAATAATATTGTAATGTTTTCGATATTTAAATTTTAAATTGAAAGATCAACAATACATCACAATCTGTGGTTTGTGATGCCTTGCTGTAATAAACCCAGTAATTAATATGACACCCCTTAAGGTGGCTGTGTACTCTCAGATATGCATGTAGTAAAAGTGCAATAACTTTGTAATTATTCGCGCAAGATATATAAAAGTATACATTTTTATGAAGGCAAGACATCAATAAATCTTAATATAAATACAGATTTGGGGTAAAAACAACAATTATGAAGAAAATCACAAAAAGTGAGTTTTTGGCAATATTTGTTAGGTACATCATAACAAAAAACACTCTTTCCAAAATATTTTATTTTGTTTTTAGCTTAATCTTGAGGCTCCATTCCAAAAACGATTTTTTGATTTTTTTGATATTGGCCTTATTTTTGAGATATTGACCATATAAGGCATCAAATTGAACTTTTAAAATTCACAAACGCCTATTTGCACAAAATGATGCCTAAAATCATAAATAGACCAAAATATAAAAAAATGAGAAAACCGTTTCTTGAGTCGATCATGCTTTTTACGATGATCATATTTGCTTACCTATAGATGCTGTATTTATTGAGTTATCGTGTACCTAAATCGTCATTTTACCGAGAAAATGAATATTGAAATAATGGCCGTTGAAGTTTAAAGTGGTCACATTATGCACTTTCATCGAATCTTACAGGAGAATGCGGCAGTTTTCGTTTTTCTAACTTATATAACGTGAACATCGGGTAAATCCACAGCCCCTTGAGAAGTTTGAGCGAAATCCATTCATAACTTGATATTTAAAGCGGGGGAAAGAACTTGAAAAAACCCACATGTTATCAGCTAAAACGGAGCCATTTGACCGCTAGGTTTTTGTGAAATCAGTGCTTCCGCAGTGCTTCCATAAGATGCGCCCGGCGCATGTAGATAAGCGTTATGTATGCGTAGCGTATTTGTGCGTTAACAAATTGCGCGACATCAAGAACGCGAGCGCTGGTTATGCAGCGTGTACCCTGCTGGTACAACAAAGATTTTCTTTCCTTTTCAATTTCAAATACGAGTGGAATAGTGAAATCAAATCCTTAAAATATTGCAGTTGGAGTTTACAAATCTGGATTTTCATTCCTTGTATTTATAAAAAACATAACAAAGTACAAACTTATCAAAAAAACTCAATTTTGCGAAAGAAACCATGTCTAGAGTACACAGCCGCGTTAACTGGCATGCATCACATTCGCTCATCGATCTTGATCAGCAATATACCTTATGCTCCACTCCGACCCACTTAATACTGATTGAAAAGTAATCATTTTGTGTTGTTAATTTTCATGCTTTTAACAATTTTGCTTTTTTTGTAAATTTCACTTTTTCCAGATAATCAGTTTCACACAATCTTATTTCTCCAAGCTTAGAAAACTCAAAAAATGCACACTAAAAATGTGCACCTTTATACACACAACGAAGAAGCTGACCTGTTTTTGTGTTGATGATGGTGATGGAAACTCAACTTGTAAAACTTTCTGTAGGTTTGTCAATATTGAGCAGTCAGTATCCCATAGATGAAGGTTACTATGTAACTTTTCCTTTAGAGGTTTTACAACTGAGGAAGAAAACATAAAAAATCATAAAAATAAGATAAAGGTGGCACATATTGTAACATATGAAATGACCCCTTTTAATTTTGACCCGATCACTTACAAACAAAGAAAACCACTATTTAATACCAGCACACATGTCGTCAATGCATGTCACTCTGTCGATTGTGACTGTGGTCGGTCCTTTTAAATACCATTTACGTCTTATTAACATCGCTTTAAGCTTTAAATATGTGTTCAACAAGTATTTCCATCCTAATAATTAAATGACATACTTTGTTTTGTTTTTTCAAAATCTCAGATTTGTCACAGCTACTTCACCTAAAGCCTTGATTTTTGCAGGGCAAGTTAGTTTACCAAACAATACAATTTTGTGAACATCTCTCCATGGGGCACATACCAACAAACACACATAATACACACCCTCAGAGCAAGCTGTACATGTACTTACCATGATCTGCTCCTAGAAAGCGACACTCGGGTAGCATTCCTGGGTGTAGCGGATCAACAGTAACTTGAAGTGAACTGTTATTACCTGTATAAAGAGGAAACAACTGGATTAGTATTTTTTATTATTTTTTGTTTGTTTAAGAATCACTATAAGACTGAAAAAAAATTAATTTCATATCAAGTATATATGACTTGCGTTTCTTATGTTTGTATTTTTTGAATATATTATGATATATATGTATTCTATTATCTTACTTTCAAAATGTTTATCAACAGCATTGATAGCTAAGATCAATCTAACAACATTGCATAGCCATAAATCAAAGCAGCCTAAACTGTGCAGTCTCTGCAACATGAACATAATCACTTATTTATCACACAACATGTTGAATAGACTCACCTAATGCTATTCTTCTGATGGAATCTGATGGCATTGGTTTGTCAGGTTCTAGCACCCATGTTTGGTTGTCTATTTCTGACATACTCTGCCAGAATACCTTGTGTTTCTCTAAAGTGACCTGGAATTGCTGTAAGATATCCTTGAGTTTACCCTGAAATAGAGAAAATTAAAAATCAGGAAAGGTTATGATGCTATGTCATCTAAAAAGATTCAAAATGGGCACCATATATAAAATGAACAAATGTTAGCAACTTTTATCAAAAGTTCACTCTCAGACAGAAAGGTCTACCTACCTTTGATGACCACTGCAGCTCAAATGGCGTTGGCAATGACACAGAACATGCTGGAACTGCATCAGGATACTAGATAACAAGCAGAAAGACACAATTATCATTTGCTAGGTTGACCTAAGATTTATTTTGTCATTCTTAAAGTGCGCTTGATGCAGTGTATAGAGTAGGTACATGCATGTTGTGGAGAATTGACTATTTTGATTATAGCAAGCTAGTATAACTTGCCCCTTTCCAGTTGTAAATTGTAATTAAAATATCACCATAAGTCACACACGGTAAACCACATTTGAATGACCATATAAAGTTTGAAAAAAAAAATTTAATATCATATCCAGGCAAGTTGAAATACTAATCTTTGGACCAGTTTTGACTTGGCTACTATGCAATTTATTCAAAAGTTCAAAATAGTTGAGGGCAAGCCCTGCTGCTGTACCATGACTTCATTTAATTAGCCAGATAACATCATGATAATGAAAAATGTTGTTTTTCGTATGACGTTAATAATGTGTATAATTATATTAATATAAGTGAAGATTTTAAAGTAATACCACACCTGAGAATTCAAGTTGATAGTAATGTAATGTATTTTACCCAAACCATCTACGGCTGAAAACTGTAAACTCTCAAATGATGCATCAATTGATGAGAGCCTAGAAGAAAAAACAACACAGTAGTCATAACTAAACATATAAAGCCAATTAATACACACATTTTGCACCAAATCTGTTATTAGATAGGCATAAGTGTTCTCTCTGCAAGCTGACCATTTTCAGTGACCAACACAGAAAGGATAAATATCTCTGTGTATTCACAAAAGAGACTAATCCAAAACTTGTTTACTTAAACTTTAAATATACACCAATCTGACAGGCCATTACTGTGGTGTCCCTGATGTAAAACTGTGGTTTTCCCAAAGGCCGGGGGTTCCATCAAGTACTTGTTAGTGTGCTATACACCAATCCGAGAAGCGTTTACTGTATTTGGCCCTCTATTGACGGCAACACAGATGTACCAGAGCGGAGATTTAATTAAGTAATTCAATACTCATGATTGTGTATTGAATATCACTGTTGTGTACAATTCCCGGGTACAATACTATATAGCACAAAATAAATAATGGATGGAACCCCCGACCTCGGGACACCGCAGTTTTACATCGGGGACACCGCAGTAATGGCGAAGTCGGATAGGTGTATACAGAACAGTGATTTTCAATACACAATCATGAATTGGTTGAACAAATTAAATCTCCCGCACTGGTACATCCATGGATAGAGGGCCAAATAAAGTAAACACTTACATTGGCATTTGGCAATCAGTAGCCCTACTTCCATTAGACATCACAAATGGTGCCATGTCTAGCTTGGAGCTTGAGGTGGAAAATTGGTGCAGTTTTGGTTTCCACTTGTTCGATGTTTAAAATTTAGTGACATAAATCTAATTGAGAATGCCGGACTCATAGTGTGGCTACATTTGATATAAATTGGAAGATAAAACTCTACTTACCTATCCCAACCTATATCCTCAATCTCACTTATTAGTTTTGTGTACAATGCAGGAGACACGGTCTGTGCTGATGTACTTGTGACGTCTGATTTGGACATTGTTCTCTCCTTTTGATAAAAACAAACCAGTTAAAATGGGTGAAACAGGCTTTTTAAAGTAAACAAATATGGGAACAACACATTTTTTTTTAAATCACATGTAGTTGAGATGGATTTCTTACGAACATGGAGGCTCAAATACCTGGGAGCATCCCCCACACTTTTTATTACTCATTAAGGCATTAGAAACAAATTAGTTTGATCTTTCAATCAACCATTGATGCTTGGTTGATCCTTATTATTTATGAAATCAATTAATTGACAATTATCAATTGTGATATTGAAAAGTATAAATTTAGCATTAATTCTGATTAATTATTTGTTAGTTCCGTAACAAGCATCAAAGCAGCATCAACGGTCGATCCAAAGATCAAACAAATTTGTTTCTGGTGCCCAAGTTGTTATGAACACAGAAAATATATACATTTCTTGTATGTACTGTTCAAGTGTTAACTTTTGATATTTGAATGTAATACTTCAAATGACATACAAACCTATAATTATGTATAATAAAGTGCTGTTTCATTTAGATCACATTATGGACAATGTCCAACTACCATGGCATTGGTAGCAGTGTTGTGATACTGCAGCAGCAGCTGATAATGCATATAGATTATTTATAATCTTGTCATAGCTTATATGGTGTGAGAATTAAGCAGGCTCCTGAATATTGGTCCTATAAAGGAAGGAGAGCCTCAAATATAGTGGGGCCATGAAGGAGCGTCTATAAGCGACAATTCCTGTAGAAGTAGTGATTTAACAGGATTAATTAATTACCATAGCAATGGGTCAAAATTCATGATCTGAACTATAAACAGGCTGTACTCATCGCCTGTCGTGTTTATGTATGTGTGCAATCATAAATTGAACACAATACTGCTCTTTTCAAAGACATTAATTGTACAGGTGCGAGTGAAACGTACATGGACTCAGCATAATGTTTAATTTCTATAGAATTACGATCCAGGTCTTCATGCCTTTTCTTTGATAATCTATGGTGCGATGCAGATGTACAACTTACATCTAGTGCAGGGCAATACATTCAAAAATAATTTTGACCCATCACAATAATGGTAATTAATCCTGTTACATCACTACCTCTACAGCGCATACTTACCAGCAGTGTTTGTAGCTCTAGTAGAAATGTAGCCAGGTCTTTAGCACTTTGTAATCTCTGCATTATCACATGCTTGTATCTCTCTAGATGGTGATTTAATTTCCATTCACCAAACAACCTGATATAAAGAAGAAAGTATTGTCATGCAGCAATTTTCTTTTAATGTGATCAATGTAAATCAAAACAGGCAAGAACATCTTAATTTCTTTCATTTAATGCACCAAGTTCATATGATGCATTATGCACACCACAGTAAGAACTTGTTGATGAGCTGAAACTGTATAGAATACTGGACTTTAATGGGTTTTGACAGGTCTAAAGTTTGTGGTGCAGGGGGTGCAGCACTGCCACCAAAATCTACAAAAAAGAATATTCACAAACTTCATGTTTCTGAAACAAATCCATATGTGCATTATATTCTTGTTGCAAAATGACTAATGATATAATTTATAATATTAATGAAATGTCTTATGTCTAGGATACACCTGGCTCTCTTACGATGTAACTATAATATGGGGAGTTCCTAAAATTCAACTATATGGCCAATTTGTCAGATTTTTCCTCTGAAAACCTTTGCCCCTCAATGCCTGCCTCCCCATGGATAAAATGATGCTGTCACTATATGCACCACTAACTGAGATAAAATAAGGTTAATTTGAAGTCAAAAACAGGGCAAAAAAAGATGCAAATCACATCTCTCTATGCCACTGGATATTGTTCATATACAGATTATCTCTAGTTTTGAAGCATGAACACAGCTCAGCCTATGGGGCCTATACTAGTCACTTTCAGATGGTTGATGATAACTTGTTGATTACATCATACTTACAAACTTTGATGATTAGCTTATAGTTAGTGCTGTGTGGATGCAGTCGTGGTTAAATTATCAACAAGTTAACTTCAAGTTACTAACCATAAGATTTCTTATAGTTAAGACAAACTACGAGTGGTTGATGTTGAGAGTGCCTATGTGGACAAGCTTATCTTCAAAGGAAAAGCCTAATACAATTTCAGTCAAGTTTATTCTTGTCGAATATTATAAAATATTATTAGTAACAAATATCAGGAGAGTTCTCTGGTCATTTTAAGCCAAGCTAATGAGGTGAAATGAAAGAAAACTCACTTGGTAAGTATCTTAGCCACTTAACCATAGTGTTCTATGGGGGGGGGGGTTAAAGTCATAATTAGGCATATGACTTTAATTACTCAAACTTGCGCTCTACGACTCACTACGACTTCGAGAAAAACACCATAAATAATTACCTGAAATTATGGTCTCACAACCAAAGCAAATTTAAAAAAAAATAGATCAGAGTGGAGCAGTGGAGAAGTAGATGCACTGTTTGCTGTAAGGTACCGTCTGGACGTTCATCGTTGATAAGAGGATTCAAAGTTATCATCAATGATTAGTTGCCATCGATGATAAGGCACTGTTAATTACTACATATAATGGAGTTCCTTGCTTACAGATAATCCATACCTACCTAGTATCCAATCTTGCTGATCATTATTCATTCTTAGTCAGTGGGAGTGGTCTAGTTCGTAGACACATTTCTGATTGGACAATCGCATGATTTGGGGTGCCGTCTATCATGCCGTGGACGATCCCACGTCATCATGCATCTTGATAATGCGTAACATGCGTGTAGAGGGGCACGTATGTATCGCGCTGGATCGTAGACTAGTGCGGAATACGCGATTCGTTCGTAGTACGCGACGCGCTAGTAGTACGTGCAACAGAATACGTGAAGTTGTAAACAAGTTTCGTTCATTTTATAATGAGGGGAATTTTTATGACAGTAACTTAGTTTTTGCTTAAAAAAATTGTTTACAGTTATTAAAATAATATTTAACTGACTAAGAATGAGAATAAGCGATAGGAATTTTTATTTTGCCTATCCTCTACCTATGATAGGCGACAGGCAGGTCCAATATTTTTATCTAAGTGGATACGCCGCTGCGCCGGCATCCACTACTCAAAATATTGGACCTGCCTGTCAAATCTATCACATGGTAGAGGATAGGCAAAATAAAAATTCTATCGCTTATTCTCTAATTGACATATATCTATATCCTACCTTGCATTTTGTAGCTTCCTGGTAGAGGGTAGTTCCAATCTCAACTGGTAATCTTCACCCTATATATAATAAAATTGCAAGGCTAGGATGAATGAAAACATTTATAAAGATGCGAGATGACAGAAGTTTTTTTTTATAAGTATCTAAAATTACGCACTATACTATATATTGGAAGAAGTAGAAGAAGACTGAAGAAGAAATCTGCAAAAAGTACATACATGTGAAAGTGAGATAGGAATATTATTAAACAATTTTGGAAAACTTCAATGATTTTACATCATCTGTGAATAAAATGATTGGTTGAATTTTCTGATGGAGTTTTTCTTTCCAAAAATAAGTAAATAAAATCAGCAGCCTCAAGTTGTCAAAAATATTCTGTATATGGTTGACAGGATATTAAGAAAGAAACTTCATATAACATCATGAGTGTTGTATACTGTATTCAGTGAGGTGAATTTTTCCCAGTCACTATTTTAATTAGTCCGACGAGTAGGACCTTTTTTTTCTTATTTACCAGACTATGTTCAGCTCAGACTATGACCACTATCTCATATGGTGCAAGAAAGACAAATCACAAAAGTCCAGTGACAGCGCTGCCCGATCGGGTGGGGCGGTTAGTGGACTTTCGCGGTTAATCTTTCTTGAGCAATCAGAGCCTGCATGAGCAATGATAAGTACTATAGTTGGTAACTGAGAAAAAAAACAGGCCCTATTCGTCGGACTAATTTTAATCAGAAACTTACAAAGTTATAAAATGCATGAATTATGAAATTTGTGTTAAAATTGTTGACACTTACGTGAACGGTTATAAATCCCTGCCAAATAGTTTGATGTAAGTCTAGTGGAACTAATGGGCAGACTGAAAATACATCACCAAGTGACAATTCCTTAGCTGCACACATCATCACCATCCTACAGTTGCAATAAATTGGGATTTGGAAAGGAAAAATGTTTCTAAAGATGAGTATATGCATGGTTGCCAATCATTTCAATCAGACCGCCTGTCGTAAGGTCAATTTACAGTCATTAGGACATTCTTATTTTCACTTTTTAGCTGAAGTTTATACTCACTGTTATTGCAAAATGGATTAAGGCAACCTAAATATATAATTTGATCATTAATAATTTCGTAATCAGTCTATAGCGCAGATATTCTTTGCTTGCAAACCAATGAAATATGTCGTAGGTTTCATTTATATAATAGAAAAAATGTGAATTTATTATAGTGCCCTTCAAGAATATCTGAATATGTACTCTATAGTCCATTATTCTTCCTTGAAGCAAGGCAGTAGCGACTGTGTGTGATACGTACACGCATGATCAAAAGCGGTGAGTACACTGTGTTACATTGTATGTACACCAGTACAACTGTGTGCATAACACAGAAGTGTTCAAGTGATTCCAACCATGCCAAGTCACTCGTGATTGGTTAGTATTTTAATTATTGCATCCAAGATTGTCCGTTTGCATTGTAGTTTGATATATGCCATATACAATCCCGGTTGGATCACTTACAACTGTTGGAAGCTTGTGTTCATGAAATTGAAATTTCTAGTATAGATTGGAATCATCTTCCAGTATAACCAGACAGGGTCTAATTCTGCATAAAACCGGGCAAAGTTATTTCTATAGATCTGCTGCGCATTCAAATTGCATTGTATTGCATCGTAATTTCATTTGTGCCTATGCTAATTATGTTTACACAACATGAACTCACGTGTTTTCAAGCAAATTCGCCGATAATAGGTGATCAAAAGCGATCGGAATGTTACAAAAGTACAGATCGCATTCAGCTTACTTCATATGAGATGATCTTTGGAAAAATACGGCATAATTTGTCTTGGTGTTTGCGGAATGCCATGCAGTAAAATATTAATACGTTGCTGCAATTCATGATTGACAACTAACAATCGGCGTGTCCTTCTTATCCTCCACTGTCAATTTCTTATCCACTCACTAATCCACACAAAAGCTTTGTGTTGATTACGTAATGTGTGGAGGCAAATTGCAATAAGTACAATGAAATAATGAGTAGGAAAAAAAAAAAAACAAATTTCTTCTTCATCTTACGTAACAGTATTGTTCTCCAAAAAAACCGGAAGCTTGTCGTTTGGAGCTCTAGCTGAAATACAGCAAGATAATGTAAGATAGTAAATGTAAACCTGTATTTTAGCTAGAGTATCTCGAGCTAAGTATAACCTTAACATGCAAGTAGCCAAGTACCCTATGGTACAGGTTGTCGTCTACATTTAGCTAGCTTTCCGGCTATGTTGCAATAATTGCATCCTCTAAAGTTTGTTTGGTTTATATAAGGCGGAAAAAACACAGTGTATTGTGATATAGAATGGCATACATACAGTTGTGCGCAATGCTTAACGCTAGTTGTGCATTGCGTGACTGGCGCACGCTTATGTGAATTTACGCGAGCGTGAGCTGGGACTTTATTGATGCACGCAGTACCAAAAGCCGAATAAACTTTAGTACTGCTATCCAAGACCAAGCTTATTTGTCTTTGGTCTGTAAATAATTTACAGAGTTATGATGCGCATCGAATGTATACTGGCATCAATGCAGAAATGATTTAATAACAGTCACGCCGATTGACTGATCATATTAAAGGAGTATTTCATGATCCTAGGCCTAGCATCCTCTTTTTATGACATTTTTCAGTACATATCCACGAAAAAAGCATATTCCCAAAATTTCAGTTGATTCCGATATTGCGTTTGCGAGTTATGCATGATTATGTGTATTACACTGCTCCATTGACAATACGTTGTAATTTCGTTCTGGTGCACCAGAACGAAATTCAAATTTCAAGATATCTTTGCTAAACGAATTCAATCTGCAAGAAATATTTTGTACATAAACATCATGTAGCCAGAGGTTTCCAGTGATATAAAAATCTCGACTTTTTTTGAGAAAAGTGGGGGGATGAGGCTGTGGATCACGAAATGCCCTTTTAAACCAGTAATCCAGTTATCACTAGTGCAGCGGACCCAGAACTCTAAATGAAGAATTACACTCGGTTTCAGAGAAGAGCAGCAGTCCCTTCCTCAGATTTACGCAAGTGCCATGTTAATGAGCAACATACAGTGACATACGCAGAGCTAACTTTGTCTGCGCCAACAAACGTTTTGATGTGAAATTGGCCAATCACTCAGATTTACTACCGCGTCTGTTGTTAATATTATTATGCCAATCAGAACCCCACTGCCGTGTAAACTTATATGCTGTTCACGCTCTCAAAATGTAAACAAGTGCCATTCTTCTTTGGCAGAAACTTTAATTCATGAATTTAATTCTTTTAATAGTTAAAAGGGCATTTTGTGATCCACAGCCTCATCCCCCCACTTTTCTAAAAAAGAGTTGATTTTTATACCACTGGCTACGTCTGGCTACATAATGTTTAGCCTATGTACCAAAAATTTCTTGCAGATTTATTCGTTTAGCAAAAATATCGCCAAATTTGAATTCGTGCATATCTACTGAAAAATGTCATAAAAGGAAGATGCTATAATCAAATGCAGCAAACCTTTGATGAGCGCGACTAACGCGATATTGTGCAAATTCGGAGCTAACAACGGGTACCGCGCACAGTTCATTCATAAATTTCCACTCGGCAACAGCATATTGCCTCAGCAGCCAATCAGAGACAAGTGCGTCCAATGCAGTAAATACGCGATGTATACTTAAAATATGCGCTCATCAACGAAGGTTTACTGCATTTGATTATGTTTTCCAAGGTTCCTTTGACAGTGTTAACCATCGCGTACATACGAGCACGACGTCAAGCGTGTGCATTGGACCTTGTGCAAAATAATACACGCTGGACGGCTAGCAGTATAATACGCTTAATTTGTGAAAGGAAATCTGAATAACAGTATGAGTATTAGTTTGCTCGAGAAGTCTAGCCAAGAATTTGCTCACCGATAGCTTCACATTTTAGGCTAGAGACCAATGCATTTAAAATCTAGTCAGATTCACTAAAGCATGACACCGTGTAAAGCAATGGAAGTTGAAAAAGTAAACACAGCCGATTACGACAGGCGATCGCATCAAAAATGTTGCTAAAATTACACTTCAGCAAAATTTTAGACTGTCCAAAATAGCCAAATCTTGCTGAAGATACAGTGAGTTGACTAATCGAAATAACTTTCATCCAAATTTCAACATTAACAAAATAAATAACCTCCGGTGCAAAAAACTACACCGCTGTCCGACCGAAAAACCATAGCAAAGCACTCTAGCATCGAAGGCGTAACTATCTTGTGCAAATTCGAAGCTAGAGTTCTCGAGTAAAGTATTTAGTTATTTTTTAGGATCACAAAATCCTCCTTTAAGCCAGTTCCAAGAATTGAAACTCCCCGCTCTGACGGGGAGTTCCAACAGGTGCTGTGTATGTGTTTGTATGTGTTTAATGTGCATTCACATACACACTACTACTTAGCCGTCGGTACGAAGAAATCGTTGCTCCAAAAATGAAGTTGCAAATTACACATTTGTAATCATTTTTCACCACAAAATATGATATGAAAACACAGGTGAGCAATGTAGGAATATATGGAGAGGTGAAACAGGTTGTTAATTATTGTCAATATTAATATTTTGCGACATTTATAATGAAAATATTTAACACTCTAGCCACCCTATGGCACCTTCTACAACTTGAGAACAAGTCCTCAAACGTTCGAAATTTGTAGTTACTACAACTGCCTTTTTAAGTTTAAGCTTACATAATAAAAACATTGTCATGATTGTACTATTTCATGTCATGTCATGTTCATCTTTACAAGTCATGTCTGCGACTAGAGAAAACCAGACACTCCTTGAAAATATATGTCATGAAAATTGTTAATTAATTGTCTACAACCAGCATAAAAAACACTCAAACCATTGATTTGAACTTCGAAAGTCGAAACTTGAAACCCCGCGAACTTGTTAAATACAGCCGGTGTCCATACTGAGGGGCGCACACCACTAATTAAAAATATACGGTAAATAAATATTGGCGGACGCGACGTGACGTGATAGAAAATAACAATAAATGAAGGTAAAATGTTTTTGCTTTAGTGTGCTTCTTGATAATGTTTTACTTATTTATAGCAGATTCATAGTTCCAAGTGTAAAATAAGTGATCATTATTATACAGTGTAATATGTTTACATAAAATACATTCATGGAATCATGCATTACATTTACATGATTTACTTGCAGCTACATAACGCAACCTTGTGCATGTCTTCCAAATTCTGCAACTTCATGAACTGTCTTAGCACTGTATCTGTTTTTTGGCAAGCTTAAACCATGGAGGTGTATAAATTTTATTTATATACCTCCATGCTTAAACTTAAATTAAAAGTTTCTTCTTAGGAGACAAGCTTTAAACTATTAAGCAAAAATATCCAACAAGCTAAAAATGATTTTGTACCCGTTTTTAGCAAGCTAAAACCAATGTTTGAAAAGAAGCTTAAATTTTTTTTCCCCTAACTAAGCATTTATGTAAACTTTTTTTAAAAATCATCAAAAAAATCTATACAAATGCAGTGACCTACCTAACATTACTAATCTATGTTTCCGATGATATCCAAGAAGCTAAAATATTGTGAAAGAGGGCAGGGCTTTGAGTAATGAGGGAGATTACGGGGTAAAATACATCACGTTTTTCGAGAAATTCGCCATCTTGAATAAATGCAGATTTGCATCACGCAGTAAAACGAAGTCAAACGCGCTTGAAAATGCATGATACGCTAGCGTAAATTACCGTCAAAACGAGCGTACATCAAGCGCTTGTGCTATGTGAAAACTTCGTACACCCATTTGTATTGGTTCGATCAAGCATTGAAATGCTTCGAACTTTTGTTTGTACTGGATTGTTCAAGAATGCTCAACAAATTTTCAATGCAAGTGCCTCTGGCCCTAGCAGAAGTCAAAATGGATACTATGGCCAGATTTCTAGGGCTAGAAACATAGGAAGTGAAACCAACCATGCCAACGCACTCATGATTGGTTAACCGTAAAGGCTCCTGGCCTGGTTCTCAAGTAAATACCTGTAATCAGGGGCACTTATTTTGTTCCAACTGGCCCCTGGCCCTAATGGTCATTTTGACTATTGAGCAGAATTTATACTCGATCGCTTTTGCAGAAAAGCAATTCTCATGCATGCTCAGTGTTTACTTCCGTTTTCAGAGCGTCAAGACGATCAATCCACCATATTTCTACATGGAATGAATACTACCTATGATGAGTGTCCATTAAGCATTGAAACATGCCAGAACTTGAACTCTTTGAACATATTGCGCAACCCATGTCCAATTCATAATAACTCGATGTCGCTGCCTGATTACAAAGAAATTAGGAAGCAACCAAGAAGACGTTGGCGACATAGGGGCAGCAGAGGTGGCAAGCGTTTACATTTTAGACCTAACCCTGAGCTTCAAGAGGGTTTCTCAAACTTGTCCCAAACCACATCCCAGCCTCATGTTGTTGACTTGAACAGATACCTTCATCTGTCCGCTTGGAACGCTCGGTCAATTAGATACAAAACAACACTCCTTGCAGATTTTCTGATTCAAAATGACATTGATGTAATGTTCCTTACTGAGACCTGGATAAATGAGAACGATGATTCAGTCATTAGAGAATGTACACCACCATTTTACTCTTTCTCCAACTTTCCAAGAGGCACAAGCAATCATGGCGGAATCGGTATAATAAGCAAAGACTCTGTGAACCTTCGTACTGTACAAACTGGTTTTACTACTGTAAATTTTGAACATGCAAGTGTTGTTGATTTAACAAGTGGAATTCAGTATATTGTAATATATAGACCACCCCCTTCTTCCGTAAATCGTTTACGTACTTCAAACTACTTAACTGAGTTTGATGATTTTATTGGTGAGGTATCACTTTTCCCCAATAAAGTGGTGTTATTAGGTGATCTTAACATACATGTAAATGAGCCTTGGAAGTCTGAAGTTAAGAGGTTCATTAGATCTTATGAGACTGCTGGTTTTTATCAGTATGCTGAGGGTCCTACACACATATCTGGTAATACCATCGACCTTTTCCTGGCTCGACTTGAGGATGGGATTATTCTTAGATGTGAGTCCCAAGTAAATCTCTTTTCTGACCACTTCATGATGCATTGTTATGTAAACAGAAATAAACCTACTCTAACCAAAAAATCTGTCAAGGTCCGTAACTTCAAAGAAATGGACCAGGTAGCGTTTCAGGCTGATGTTACTAAAGCACTGTGTACTATCTCAGATGAGTTAACTTTAGATGAGTTGGTTACTGAGTATGACTCTAAAGTTATAACAATTCTTGACCAACATGCCCCAACGAAGGTGAAGGTGCGTACAAATAGACCCCGTTTTCCCTGGTACAGTAGTGAAATCAAGACTGAAACACAGGTTCGCAGAAAATATGAACGTAGGTGGCGAAAATCTCGAACGTCTGAAGATAGGAAGGCGTACATTGATCAAAAGCAAAAGGTTAATCAACTTATTGAAACTAATAAAACCAAGTATTACAAAGACAAATTATCTGATGCTGACACAAAGGGTGTGTTTAAAACTGTAAACAATCTGTTGAACAAAGATAACCGTACCTTACCATCATGTGACTCAACTAAGTCACTGTGTCATCAGTTTGCAAACTACTTTGAAGAAAAGGTCTCGAAAATCAGAAATGATCTGGACAGTATTGAGTCTGAAACTAATGAATGTACTTTTTATGATGAAGACCAAATCATAATGTTCATAGTTTTAATGAATTCACCATTATGTCCCCTGATGAGGTACGAAGACTAGTGAGGATTGTAATAGCAAGTCTAGTGTCATAGACCCCATTCCCACATGGTTATTGAAAGAAAATCTTGAAGTATTTCTTCCAACACTCACCGTATCATAAATTCATCTTTGAGTACTGGTATATTTCCTAAATCACTTGGAAGAGCTGTGATATCTCCTATCTTAAAGAAGCCATCATTAGATCGGAACAATTTAAAGAATTATAGGCCAGTATCAAATATTTTGTTTGTGTCAAAAGTTATTGAAAAGGTTGTGACAAACCAACTTAACGCGACCACATGGCTAAATATAATCTGGGTGAAGTTTACCAGTCTGCGTATAAGTCAAATTGTAGCACAGAAACAGCGTTACTCAAAGTAAAAAGTGATGTACTGAATGCTGTAGACAGACAAGAAGTGGTTTTCATGGTCCTTCTTGATCTGTCTGCAGCATTCGATACAGTGGATCACGGTTTGCTACTTGATCGCCTGAAAAATGATATAGGTGTGTCTGGTACTGTACTTAAGTGGTTCGATAGTTATCTGAGTTCTCGATGTAGTAGTGTAAGTATTGATAATGTTTTTTTTTAACAGTCAAAACTAGTTTATGGTGTCCCACAGGGTTCCGTCATTGGACCAGTTCAATTTGTTATATATACACAACCGATGGGAGCTATTATTCGTAGTCACAGTGTTTCTTTTCATTCATATGCTGATGACACTTAACTTTATGTATCATTCAACCCAAAGATAGCAGGTGCTGCTGAAACAGCACTTGCGAAACTTGAGCCGTGCATTGCCGAAATAAAGGAATGGATGAATCAAAACAAACTCAAATTGAACAATGATAAAACTGAATTTTTTATAGCTGGGTCATACCAAAGCCTTCAAAAGCTCCCCAAAGTACAGTTAAAGATCGCCGACATCCATATTGAACCATCATGTAACATCCGAAACCTTGGAATAATTTTTGACTCGAATATGACAATGTGTAAACAAGTTAACAGTCTGGTATCATCTGGAAATTATCAATTACGCAATATCCGCCGCATATGCCGTTATCTTGACCAGGACACACGTCACCTTGTCGTCCGAGCATTGTTGCTCTCCCGTCTTGGTTACGGCAATGCCCTCTTGTATGGCGCAAACTCACAAGATCTCGTTCGCCTCCAGTCCCTTCAAAACCGAGCTGCAAAACTGATCTTCTATGCATCCAGACTCGATAGTCCATCACCTCTTCTAAAAAAGCTGCACTGGTTACCGGTCACAAAACGTATTCAATTTAAGATATGTCTTCATGTTTACAAATGTCTCAATGACTGTGGTCCTGAATATCTTGCCAACTTACTTGCTCACATAAATCGTCCTTCAACGGCTCCGGTTACACAGTCTGCAACAGACAAGACTCTTCTTGCAATACCATTTAGTAAGAAATGTATAGGTGAACAAGCCTTCTCTGTTGCAGGCCCATCACTTTGGAACTCACTTCCGCAGCATGTAAGAAATGCCAGTTCAACTGCAGTTTTAAAAAAACTCCTGAAAACTCATTTGTTTTAATCTGAGTTTGTATTTTTGCTTTGTATTATATTTATATTTCATGTGGTATTATTTGTTGTATTTTGTATGGCGCCTTGATCATACTGGATATTGCGCCTTATAAGAATTAAATGTATGTATATGTATGTATGTAATCGATTGAAATCGCTGAAGCAAAAACGATGTCGCTTTTGCAAGTTGAAGAAATCTCAATTTCCCTATATCGCTTGACACGTGAATGCGTCATCCAATCATATACGGTACAACTATAAACTGGATCTATTGTTTTGCACTATTAAATTATTTACCTCTCTCGATTATTAAGTTTTGGTGATGAATTAATTCAAAGCAATAATTATTGACAGCAACTGATGTTTTAAAAATGTAGTTTTTGGCATTTAGAATATTTTAATTGTGGTCTGCAATCACTATTGCTGTAAAGTATAAATCATAAATATGCAAGGGCGACGAGCAATGCATCACAAAATTCGGTGATTGCCCATCGTTTTCCAAAAGCGTTTCATCGCAATCGCTCGGCGATTGAGTATAAATTCAGCTTTAATCAAAATTGTGCATTTTGTTCATAGAAGGTCTTGCATTCTCTGCTTGTTCATCTGGTATAATTATGTGCTTTCAAAATAGCCCCTGGTTCATTGAAAATAGAACTGGTTCCCTGTAAAACCCCATGAAATAGGGGCTAATTTTTTAAATTTAAGTATCCCCTGGTCTGGCGCTTATTATTTCCCAGCCTGCATTACACAGTGTACGCGGAGAATCATCATACCTCACGCTTTGGACAGCTGTGTTCATTCAATTGAAATTTCTAGTATACCTTTGAATTTTCCCAAGCAAGTTCTAAGACCCAACTATAAATTTGCATTGTTGCAGGTGGAAGTGCATGCATTCAGGGCTCGATTGAGAGGGGTTTTACAATTACATGCACAGATGCATATAACATTGGTTCTGTGCATGTAACATTTTGCCTGTGCATGCAATATTTTGTTATATTCAGTCCATATGAGTCAAGGAAAAAGTTTTATTTTCTAAATCGACCCCTGGCATGCATGAGCATGATGGTGAGTTAAGTCTTGGTGCTTATGTACGTTGTACATGACACGTGCACCGACATCACTGAGAGAATTCACTGTGACCATGCATGCTTGTCAAAGTCAAGATGCTTGCAATTGCTGAATTATGGCCAGAAGTTTTGCTGTGACCCCCCCTCTACGTCGCTGAAATGTTGTGTGTTTATTTCGTCATATTTTCTTAAAAGAATGGGGTATGAAGCTACAAATCACTATTGTGGGTAACTTTTACCCACATTTTCAGATTCTGCCATTTAAAAAAACATTGTATGCCAAACTTAACGGGGTATTTGAGGCATTTTGGAAGTGCTCAGCGCCCCATGCGTGTTTTAAGGTTATTAATTATTTTAAACTGTTGTGATTTGGTAGTTCACAGCATCTTACGAATGGTAGTGAGCTTTGGCAAAATTGCATTGCTCAATTCATAGCGGCGTGTAGAAGAATTAAAATATCACAGATATACTTTTATAGGTGCTGCGGTTCTTGAGTTACGTTGTGAAGAGGGCTGAAACAACAACACTTTTGTAAAGCGTACATAACTAATTAACAACAATAAATTAAGCAACTTTGCAGAGTATACGATTTGTAGAATGAACTTTTGCAAAACATCAAGGTGTTAATTTTCAATAATATATTGATCCAGATAATGAAAATCGATTTTTAGGTTGTTTCGACCAACAATACCTCATCTACCCTTAAGCAGATATAACATTAAAAGCAAATCACACTACATCTTAAAGACACCTTTTGAGTTATTGTTTTCAGTAGATTTAGAGTAGGGAAAAGTACACTGCTAAATATGCCTTTTATTTGAAGCAGATCAGACATGTTTTTCATAATACAATTTATTTTTCTTTGTATCTTATTGTGGTTATCAATAAAAATCAATAAAGTTAAAGCAATAATGTGTGATTTGCATAAAGAATAGATTCTTATTTAAAAGTTTGTTTTCACTGATCACATTATCCCCTTTTAATTTCGAGCCAAACAAATGAGGTATAACGAAGAAAATTGTGATTCATTCCAATGCCTACAATGCATGTACTACGCTCGCCGATCGTATTACATGTAACTGCACGGAGCATCGCGCTCGACATGTGTACATACAAGCTGACATCCACGGTACATGTTAGCAAGTACTCAATCGTTGAACTCTGAATAAAACCGGGTCGACCCGGTTTTAATACAGAAAGTTAAATTTTACTGCAGGGGTGTGATTTTTCCGGATTTTTCCGGAATTTTTGAAATTAAAAAAAAATTCTGGATTTTCAAAAAAAAAAAAAAAAATTTTTTTTTTTTTTTTTTTTTTAATTTTTTTTTAAAATTTTTTTTTGTCGCTTTTGGAGTGGCCCTGGACCAAGAGCTAAATGCTTAACAGAGATGTCACATTTCCGGAATTTTCAGTTTCCAGATATGAGAAAATCTCCAATTTTAAAATGAAAATTCCTTAGAACCCTGACTGGATGATTTATAGACACATTGTACTGTGCAAAAATGGTGATGCAATTTCTCATGTGTATGTGAATGATATGATACTGGAAGTATGTATTCACAGATAATAAATGTTTTCTCATTTTTGCATTTTACCCCATGAAATTGCATCTCCAGTCGTGCTCAAGTGTGTAAAACCCCTCTGGCTTTGGGGGCTTCGCCCCCTCAACCCCCACCGGGCCCCTGGACCCCCGGCCGCAACAGGCGAGAGCTCCGCTTCGCAATTTCATTGCCTTGGGGTTTTTTTCAAAAAGCACCAATCACACCCCTGTTACTGTTATTAAAGCACTTCAGGCTTAGTCTTTTATGTAGTATTTTAGTATATACCACTGGGCATTATAATTATGCAAAAAGTAGAAATACAAGTAAAACTTCTTTCTTCCCAATATTTTTACAGAGATACCATATTGACAACCTGGGGCTAATAAAGTGCTGAATCAAAAAAGAAAACAACAAAGAAGGACAAAAATTGATGCTTTCAATTAAGATGGCAGAGAAATCTGGTGGACCAAATTCAAGAATGGAAACTTCGGACAGAGATGCAAGTAGAGAAAAACCAGTGTAAGTCTTAGGCTAATGAGAGTCAATTAACTGATTGAAATCCACAACCAGTGTGTTAGCCAGACACAAAGATGAGCTTGCTCTGAATACAGGAGAAAAATGTTGTTTTCAAGTTTTACTTGCTAAATTACATTCATAGGAAGCACGCGGTGGTCAAGCGGAACGGGATTTGACACCATCTCGATTACTCTTCTTTACCAGGTGTATAAATGGGTACCGGCATGCTTAAATGCTGGGAAGGTAAACAGACTTGCTGTTGAGGAGGTGTGGCGATCCCCCACAGCAATATTTCATGGTGGTGTCTGGCCTAATTCTCTTGGTCGGGCTGACGTTACAAAGGGGAAATAGCCTTGTAAAACCAGTGTGTGCATGTGCAGCTCTTGAACTAAATGATTAATGAACAATTTCAACATACCCCCACCCATGAAATTTAATAAAGGCTACACTGATGAACATATGTGACCAGCAAACCTGGAACAAGTCGCCAGACATGTTTTTGGGTTATAGGTCTTTAAAGATGACATTCCCATAAAAATATCAAATTCTGGAATTCTTAATTTCATGGTATTTGACTGTGGGACTAAGTTGACTTTCAAATCCTCGAAAGTACTTATTAAAAAGAGGTTTATTTAATCAATAATCAACAGTTGAACTACAATGTATGATAATCCTTATTCAATCCATTGTTAGACAGGAAACTAATTGGCCCATTACTCAGAATAGCAATTTTGCAAAAATATTAAGGTATCATTAGCAAAATTACCCATATCTTTTAAGAATATTGATGCTATGTATATATAATTTTGGTATTTATTGTCTAGTGCTTACATTTTTTTATTTAAATCATGAAATATCAAAAATGCGAATTGTTCCTGGTTTTGTCAGAATGGGCCACATAGTTCAACTAACTTTCAACTAACTTTTCAACTAACACTGGAGCTTAAAAGCTTCAGTGTGGTTGATGAAGTCAGATCAGGCAGGTTTGTTTCAAATGACAGGTCAGTCCCAATTTCTAGCCAAGATGTAAACACATCCTAACTTTACTCCCATCCAAATTGAGATTTTTGCATTAGAAGACATCTTTACCCTAGTAATTATTTAGACCTGACTCACCGAAGATGAACTTTGCATTCTGTAAAGTGTTTAATCTATATAATGACTTCAAATATCTATAATATAAATCACCAGTCTGTCAGCTTTTATTTGCTAATTATTTGCTACTATCTTTTCATTCACAATACAGAGAAAAAGAAAATTATGCTTCCAGCTTTTCAACTTCAGACTTGTTTTCATGCAGTAAGTGTAAATGCAGTCTACTCCTACCCCAGGTTGAATTAAAGCAGAGACATGGTGAATGTATCGTCATAAGGAAGGCAACACTTATACAAAAGACCACGCTTTATTTAGATACAGTTACTAAGAAGTATGTACATAGTAAACCAACAGGATATGATGTATCAAGATTATTTGGACCTCTGTATTTCTGTGAAAAATGCTTGAGAGTTATAAAAGAAGCCAACTTGTTGGTGGAAAGGATGCAAGCACATACACCAGGAAAAGAAGCCAACTTGGTGGTGGAAAGGAAGCAAGTACATACACCAGGAAAAGAAGCCAATTTGGTGGTGGAAAGGAAGCAAGTACATACACCAGGAAAAGAAGCCAACTTGGTGGTGGAAAGGAAGCAAGTACATACACCAGGAAAAGAAGCCAACTTGGTGGTGGAAAGGAAGCAAGTACACACACCAGGAAAAGAAGCCAATTTGGTGGTGGAAAGGAAGCAAGTACATACACCAGGAAAAGAAGCCAACTTGGTGGTTGAAAGGAAGCAAGTACATACACCAGGAAAAGAAGCCAACTTGGTGGTGGAAAGGAAGCAAGTACACACACCAGGAAAAGAAGCCAATTTGGTGGTGGAAAGGAAGCAAGTACATACACCAGGAAAAGAAGCCAACTTGGTGTTGGAAAGGAAGCAAGTACATACACCAGGAAAAGAAGCCAACTTGGTGGTGGAAAGGAAGCAAGTACATACACCAGGAAAAGAAGCCAACTTGGTGGTGGAAAGGAAGCAAGTACATACACCAAGAAAAGAAACCAACTTGGTGGTGGAAAGGAAGCAAGTACATACACCAGGAAAAGAAGCCAATTTGGTGGTGGAAAGGAAGCAAGTACATACACCAGGAAAAGAAGCCAATTTGGTGGTGGAAAGGAAGCAAGTACATACACCAGGAAAAGAAGCCAACTTGGTGGTGGAAAGGAAGCAAGTACATACACCAAGAAAAGAAACCAACTTGGTGGTGGAAAGGAAGCAAGTACATACACCAGGAAAAGAAGCCAATTTGGTGGTGGAAAGGAAGCAAGTACATACACCAGGAAAAGAAGCCAACTTGGTGGTGGAAAGGAAGCAAGTACATACACCAGGAAAAGAAGCCAATTTGGTGGTGGAAAGGAAGCAAGTACATACACCAGGAAAAGAAGCCAATTTGGTGGTGGAAAGGAAGCAAGTACATACACCAGGAAAAGAAGCCAACTTGGTGGTGGAAAGGAAGCAAGTACATACACCAGGTAAATGGAACAAATGACAAGTGAATTATTATTTGAAAGTAAAACCTGTGTGTGTGTGTGTGGGGGGGTGAGGGGTGTTTGTTGTTGTGCATTTTTCTTGGTACATGTTTTAACTGGGACTTCATCAAAATTCACATATTTTGCAACTTTGGTAGTAGCATAGGTGTGCTAACATACAATGTACATGTAGCATGCTAGTAGTTAAAATGAAAGCTGTGTATTAAGGCCAGAGTAATGGAAGACACATTCGTTCACGCCCGAATTTGAGATTTCTTGATATTTATCAACACTAAGATGTATTCTTTCACTTGAAACTGATAAAATACAACTTGCTAATATTTACTTGTATTTTTGCTTGATTTGTTTCACTCTTTTCAACTCTAAAAAGTCACATGGCTCAAGACAGCTTTGTAAATTGGCGGGAAATAATGAGTCAGAAATACGCGAATGCGAAATATTTTGATTACGCGCGCGATTCGCTTAGCGTGACGCTGCGCAACTCTGCGCAATGTCCAACGCAGTCTAGGCGCATTCGGTTTGTTGTTCACGCCAGCAAATGTGGTGTAAACAAAACAAAAATTTGCAGTCAAAATGCCACTTAGATTTTTTAATTATTTTGAATTTTGGCGCACTGAAAGCAGACATAGATTTATTGGTGCAAAAAAGATGCATATTTAGACCATGCACCAGATACAGCTTTTACAAGCGTGAAAGTCTTACCGCTTTTAAAATATAAGGGCGTTTTGTGCATAATTTTGACATTTTTTACTAAAACGTCGATTTCTCAGAGTTCACTTTTGACAATATTACACGATTTTTGTGACAAGATAACTAAAAAAATATGCAAGCAAAAAGGTAAACTTTTTGCACTATCGTTTAGAGTACATCAAAGCCTAGGGAAGGTTTTCTCATTTTTTCAAAATATTTGTTTTAAACAAAAATATACACCATTCTGTGCAATTTTTAGCTTAATAGAGTGACAAAATTGCTTTTTTTCACATTTAAAAAATAAAAAAAAAGAGACAAATTTCAAAAAATAAAAAACCTTCCCTAAGTTCATGTCTCTTCTTTATGAAAAGCTAACTGAATTTTTTTTTACTCGAGCGGATTTTTTTCTAAGTTGTCACAAAAAATTGGGGTAAAAAGTGAATTTTGTGATTTTTCAAAAACTCGAGATTTTTGAACAAATCTGGCGTCACCATGGGATTCCTTGACTCATTTCCTTTCCAAAAATGTATAGTTTTATATACTTTTGACATACAATTCAGAAATAATGATGCTTGAAAAGGTCCATGTTCTCTCCCATTACACTGGCCTTAAAGACAAAGTATGACCTTTTTGTGACCTCTGTTACCATGGGCAAATCCAAAATGACTCCACATATTAAAATGAACTTGGGACCTTTGTACATTGTGTACTTCATGTGTACGAACCCTTTTATCAGAAAGTGCACAATGCTTCAGGTTAGCTGATACAGTAAGAAAATGTTGTTACCCTTTATAAAGTACGCTTTGATGACTTGATCGTTAGGGTATGGACTTGTTAAAATTGTAACTGTAAAATTGAACGATAACAGTATTTGCATCAAATCCTTTTCCCATGCAGGTGTTTTCGTGATTCCAGCTGCTTTGTCAGCCTTTTCAGCTATGCACAAGGTTGTATACAAGAAACCTGAGCCCCCCGTTTTATTGGCCAGTGTGTCGGATATACAGAAGCTGGCTACAACAAGTTCTGGTAGTCGGCCTCAGCCTGCTAAGAAAGGAAAACCAACAACTTATAAGATGACTAACAAAACACCTATTGAGCATCAAGGTATAGAAATAACCCCCAGTGAATTGACAGGTTTATCAGGCACTCAACCTGTTGCCCATAATGGAACAGTTGAATCTCTTGTAAAGGGCAAACGCTCAAAGAAAAGGAAGAATGTCAACTTACCAGAATGTGAAGAAGTGCAGGGAGTTAGCAAGGTGAAGATCAAGACAACATCATCATCTTTGTTTAAAGACCATGACTATATTCCAGTGATGCAGCAAATTATAAAAGAAAAGGGAACAGACAAGACAAATAAAGCTGTAAGTAGTAATGTAATAATAATTGTTTTATGTGAATGTGAGGCTAGTTATGCTACAAATAAAAATGAAGACCAGGGGCCTATGTCAAAGTGGCAATCATCGTGTCAATACAGTTTTACACGCAATCCAATGCATGAATTAGTTCCAGTAACTGTAACTCAATAATCTTTATTTAAAGGGGGGTAACCCTATTGGTTTTGGATATGGTTTGTCTTTAAAACTACATAATAATATCAAATATCGTCCCCTTTATGCTGCTTCGTGAAAAAACGAGAGCATTTTCAATGTAAATGTGAATAAATAGCAAAATTCGCAATCCAATACTTTGCATTCTGGGCAGGCAAGCAACAACAACATGTGCCGTAATTCCCTTCGTCATGTGCCATGCATGCGTGGTTGCACTGACATGACAATCAAGCTCCACTAGTCACGTTCCGATACTAAGTTGTGACACTAGTTTTAATAATTATAATAGGCCTACCACTAACCACAACCAGTTTCGTCTTTATATCGTTCATGATAGATTTTTGTGTATAAATGATGGCAATAGCCATGCCATCGATGAAAACAAAACAGACCTGACGACAATGCTGCAAATGCACGTATTGAATGGATTTTTTTGTTTTTAACTCTTTTTCGTACCATTTCAGAAAAAAAGGAAACAAAATATATTTCCCCTTGCAATATGTACATTTCAAATGAATGTAAAAAGCTTTGGGTTAAAAATGGAGAGGAAAAAGAGAACTATTACCGGGTATTGAACCGGGTACCTCATGGGTAAAACGTAACACGCTAACGAATTGAGCTATTTAGCCCGCTTCGTCCATGACGGAATTTTTAGAGCTATATACTACCGCCGTAAAACTGGAGTCTCCCAGGGAGTCTCCTCAGCAGTTAGTATGGTTCGCTCTTTTCACAGAATGTGAATGACACAAAACAAAAGTAGCTGTTGAGCAGACTGATTCATCATCATCAGTCTGCTGCGGAGCAGGCGACTTCAAGCTTTCTCCAACTAATGCGATCTTGGGCAAGTGAAACAATTTTGTTTGACTGCAGCATCCCTTCAGTATCTCCCAGGAGGTGCTGGACATACTGCAAGTACAGTGTGCGCGGCCGTCCTGGTTTCCTCTTCCCATGTGGTGGAATATAAAGCGCATATTCTTTCACAGGCTCGCCATCTTCAAGACGCAGTATATGGCCGAGAAATTTGAGTTGATGAATCTTGACTCTGGCAGCCAGTGGAGTGGTGTTGGTCAGGTTGTAGATGGTTTCATTTGGAACCCGATCCACACACTTGATGTTTAACATGACTCTGTAGCAAGATGTTGCAAATGCATTGATCTTGTTTTCCATGTCCTTGGTATTACCCATGACTCGCACCCGTACAGAAAGACAGTAACACACGTTGTCTTAAACAGCTTGATTTTTGTTTCGATTGGCAGGGACGGGCTTCTCCAAATGCGTTCCAGTTTCCAGAAAGCTGCCCAGGCTAGTGCTTTTCTTCTTTTTAGGTCTCCAACACTAGAGCCCATCTTGGAACCCAAATACTTGAAGTCTGTGACATGGTTGATGGTACTACCATAGACTTCAAGTGCTGGTTGGGCGTTACAGTTTGCAGTCATATATTCTGTCTTAGGTGCGCTGAAGACAAGGCCTAGATCTGCTGCTGCAGTTGCAGTCCTAGTAAGCTGTGACTGGGCCCGGACTATGGAAGATTCCAGCAGGGCAATATCATCAGCAAAATCCAGGTCAGCATCTTGGCAGGATACCTGCTTGACCTACGTGGGTAGGTAACAATTCCAGCGTCAATTCCAGAAGTTGATTTCATCAGAAGGTAGTCTACCAGGATAATGAACAGGAATGGTGCCAACACATCACCTTGAAGCACTCCAGTTGTTACTTGGAAAGGCTCTGAGATACTGCCATCTACCATAACGGTGTCTTTGTAGAGCACCTAGATGGCATTGACCACAACCTTTGGTATTCCATAATGCCGCAGCACTGAAAACATGACGGACCTGTTGATGGAGTTGAAGGCTTTTTTGAAGTCCACAAAAGTGACTGTTAAGGGAAGTGGTACTCCTTGAAGCCTTCCATGATCCTCCTCAAAATGTGTATTTGCTGAGCACAGCTGCGACCCGATCTAAAGCCAGCCTGGTTACTTCTCAGTAAAGGATCAATGTGGGGTCGGATCCTGTTCAGAAGGATCTTGTTGTACACTTTTGCGGCAATGGACATAAGTGAAATACCACGGTAGTTTGTCATGAGAAAAAGGTCACCTTTCTTGGTAGAGGAATGATTACATTCGTAACCCATTGACGTGGCGCTGTCAGCGTTGAGAATACTTCCATACAGAATTCGAGAATCATATCAATCATGCTATCCCCTCCTCCCTGAAGTGCTTCTGCAGTTATAGCACAGTCCAATCCTGCTGCCTTGTTGGTCTTTATGGCTGCTATTGCTTTGACTACTTCTTCACGAGTTGGGGGCTCAGTGATAATAGGAAGATCTTCAACAGCTGGTGCAGGAAGTTCTGAAGCTGCTGTGCCACTGTCGTTGTTAAGGAGTGAGCTAAAATATTCCTTCCATTCCTCAAGCAGTTCATGGTCACTGGTTGGAGCTGATCCATCTCTCTTTTTGACTTTCACCCCTTTCCTTGAGTTCTTCCCGTAAAGCGAGTGTATAATTTTCCAGGTGGTGGTATAATTCCCCATCTCGTCGGCCAGCTTCAGGTCTTCCATCTGCTTATTGAGGGTAGCAAGCTCATCAGATTTATAAGAGTTGTTAAGGCTGGTGTTCAGGTTCCTCCATCTTTCTCTAGATTGACAAGACTTTGAAATGGAGTACCGCTTTTTGGCCTCATCCCTTTCAAGTTTAAGTCTGATGGTTGCATCTGATACCCAACTTGGTAGTCCGCATGGCTCTTGCTTTCCAATAACTTTCTCAGCGACTTCACGGACCGCTGTTTCGAAGGTCTCATACCTATCAGAGATGGGTGTGGTGTCATCCATGCTCAAGTCCTGGAATCTGTTTGATAGCTCCAGCTGAAATTCCTCCTTTGTATCAGGATCATGCAACTTCTTCCAGTTGAATTTTGGTCTCTTGCAAGGTTTTCCTTTGCTAGTTCGCAGACTGGCAGCTAGACGGATGCTCACAATATGATGATCGGAGTCCACTTCTACTGAGTTGTATGCTCGACAGTTGCGGAGAGAATTTACCCACTTGCTGTTTATTAGTATGTGATCTAACTGTGCATGGGTTGATCCAGCTGGATGGGTCCAAGTCCAGAGACGGTTCCTGGGTTGCGGGAATCTCATCTGGGCCGGTCTGAATTTGTACTCCTGGCAGGTGTTGACCAGACGCTCACCATTGTCATTTGTTGAATCATGGTAGCAATGTAGACCAATGACCCAAGGATGGGAAAGATGACTGTCTGTTCCTATTCTGGCATTAAAATCGCCGTGGATGAGATGGATGTTGTGCCTTTTCATACCATCCAGGTGGTCCGATAGAGATGAATAGAATTCCTCCTTGTCAGAAGATGTTGCGCACTCAGTGGGTGCATATACAACAGTGATGCTGAGCTGAGGGTTGCCATGGAATGTTACAAATAGTATCCTCTCAGAAACAGCTTCAACACTCTTAAGACATCTGTGAATGTGCTTGGACATGACCAGACCAACTCCTCCGTGCCTTTGCTTGGTAGCAGAACTGAATAATAAAACCCAGTTCCTATCATCTGACCAAAGTTCATCGGTTGGGCTTGGTGTAATATATGAGACGATGTTCTTGAATGCCGGCAATGTCAATACCTGCATCAGCACAGCCCATGAATAGCTGATGCATTTTCCCTTGTTGATTTACAGTACGGACATTATAAGTAGATATTACAAGAGGTTTGAAGGTAGACAGGCGACAATAATCAGGGCCAACAGTTTGTGATGGTGTGCGAGTTCCCGCTGGTCCGTCATGAAGTCAACAGTAGACTGCCACTCATCTACCCTCGGTATTTTCGAAGATTTGCTTGTAGTTTTCGTAATCATGAATTTTGCTGGGAATTATTTTGGTCCAGTCCCAGCAGCTTTACGGGTGATCAGCCCTGTTTCAGCTTATTTCTGGACACACAGCAGCCGAGATCTACCAATATGTAGTAGTTCGCCTCTGATCTGGAACATGTTGGCCAGTGTTGGAAGGTTGACCAATGATGACATGTTCAACACCAGCCTAATGACCGTTGAGAAGTAAATCTTCCTCTTCCGCTCTTTGGCCCATGATGAAGATTTAGAGCCATTGGGATAGGCTACTCCAATACGAAGAGAATCACTACCGTCCTTGACCCCTTAGAATACTCAAGAAAATGAAGATGGAGTTTTGATATTCATGGCAAGGGACCTTGGAACTAAACTAGCCCTACCAGACTGATTATTCATTCATAATTCCCTACCCAGAAATCCAAGTACTTTTTAGTATTTAGAAATTGGTAGCCTGTAAAGGCCGATGTTTTTCATGATTTCTCTGGAAATACATCTACTTGGGGCGTCAAATTTCAGGATAGTAATGAGAAAAATAGTATCTATTATGTGATACCAAAACCTCGATCGGGGGATGATGCTGTCGATCGGGTTATGGACCGTTAACATTTATACATTATGACATTATCAAAATCAAAATCCCGTCGATACTGCACTGGCACAGCCCAAGGTGTAAATTTGTAAACACGCCACCACATGTTGACTAATTTGACCTTTGACCTCCCTTCTCTCGACAACTTATTTTGGTGCTACAATATATCTCTTTTTCTACATTGCTGGTATTAAATATCAAATGGTCATAATTGGCGGTCACTTCAAATCATCCCCAAGTCAACGAGGTTCAGGAATGTCCTCTCATTGTTAATTGTTGGTTAACTCACCACTTGAACAGGATTAAGCCAAACCAAACAAAGACTAAAGCTATTTACTATTAGTATTAAATTAAGCTTATTATCCTCTTCAACAATAGGATTAAAGATTTGTATTTGACTGGACTGAAATGAGACACTTAATTGTAGGACAATTATTAGGTGCATTATGAATACAAGCTTTGTACACATTTTGGAGTGTAACTCGAAATACAATTTGCCAACTTTACGAGCGGTTTGAGATGGATGGTCACATATATAACATATTTCATGCAAAACAAACCTAAATATCATGCGCAGCATCATGAACATGTCTTCGGGCCCAAATGTCAGTCATGCAGTATATATGTTAAAGAACAGGACCGAAGGCATGCAATGCATGAATGTAAAGCGAATCACATCAATCATGTCAATTGATAAACAATGGTCAATGTATATAATGTACATTTAAAAATGATCAATCATGATAACTTGATCAACCAGCAGACAGTAACCATGGATATACAATGTTGAATGTATGAAAGACAGAGATAAAAAGACTAGTTCGCATCTGAAATTCTGACAACTATCTAGGCAAAATACTAATCATGAGAGCCAACTTGGACGTTGGGTACGCACAGGTATTTGCGTAGAGCGTACTATGCCAAGACCGGCGCTAACAGCGCAAACACATCTTTTGAGAATTGACCAATCACGCGGTCATTGCTATGCTAGGTCATGTAGTTCACATGATGGTGTTATTCTATGAAAAGTACGCTGACGCAGAAGGTACATCCGCTCATGATCGAGAATTAGTTATTTTGTCTATAGACCCAAAACATGGAAAATGCTGTACTGCGTAGGTCAGCAACCAATCATGGCTCGCCTTTGCCCTGACGTCAGACGCGAACTAGTCTGTTTATCTCTGTTTTTCATTTATAGTGACTACATTGATAATAAACTTGCTTGTTGTGTGGTATGATGTGTGGTATGATGGCCGTGGATTCGTGGAAGGACCTTTGCAGTACAAATTACTCAGTCATTGTCAGTTTCCCACGTGCATGATGCGTTTGAATGGGAATTGTATTGCACACTTTCCTAATGTCTGGGGAGCACATTAATTTATTCAAAATTTTGATAAGTTGACATCAAATGTTATATTGTTTAGAGTAGAGTCCGAAGTTTACATGTGATGTCAACTTATCAAAATCATCACTCACATGTAACCGTGACATGTGCGTGTGAGCAAACAATGCATTTGAAGCCTTGGGCAGATGCAAGAGAGACTGGGGGCCTGGATCCCTCTCCCATCCAAAAATGTTTGGTAAAAAAAGTCTTTCAGTTTTTCACAACCTATAAAAAATAAGGTCCATCAGGCACCAGACCACCACTTTTGGCTAATTAATGAATGAATGAATGAATGAATGAATGAATGAATGATTGATTGATTGATTGATTGATTGATTGATTGATTGATTGATTGATTGATTGATTGATTGATTGATTGATTGATTGATTGATTGATTGATTGATTGATTGATTGATTGATTGATTGATTGATTGATTGACAAGTAAGGTAAATCATCCACAATAAAGTGCTCAACCTAGATGGGAGCTGGAGCTGGAGCCGTGTATGATCATATCACAGACGATGAAACGCAGATCATATTCCAGACCAAGAAATCGTTACTGTACAATAACCAAACCCCATGGTGCAAGAAGAGTAACTCAAAGTTTGATGTCACCATGGGCAGCTTCGATGGAGCTGAAACTTGCGAGCTCGTTGGTTTGTATTTGCTGTCACAATTGCAACATATATCGACATCAATGTCGGATTATATCGCGATGATGGCCTCGCCATTTGCAAGAAAACACCACGGCAAGTAGAAAACATCAAAAAAGAGATCTGCAAAGTATTCTCCAAAAACAACCTAAATATAACAATTGAAGCCAACAAGAAAACGGTTGATTACTTAAATATTACTCTTGACTTGCGCGATGGATCATATAGACCCTACATGAAGGCCAACAATAACCCCTTTATGTACATAGTGACAGCAACCACCGCCATGCATAATAAAGAATATTCCGGACAGTATAAACAAACGTCTCACTCAAATTTCTGCAAATGAACAGGCCTTCAAGTCTGCCATTCCGCCATATCAAGCAGCTTTGCAGAATAGCGGATATAGTGAGACTCTCACATTCAATGATCACCGGAAACCAAATAAAGACAACAATAAACGACAACGCTCAAGAAATACAACATGGTTTAACCCGCCATATAGCGAAAGCGTATCAACAAACCTTGGAAGAAAATTCTTCAACTTGCTGGACAGATGTTTTCCCCCTGGACATAAATTGCACAAACTCTTAAACAGGAATACTGTCAAACTTAGTTATTGTTGCATGACCAATGTGAAACAAATTATAACTTCACACAACAGATCAATTTTGCTAAGCAGAACCCAAGGAACCAGATGGAAAAACTTGCAACTGTAAAGTGAAACATAACTGTCCCTCCAAGGCAATTGTTTAACTTCCAGTATAATTTACCAGGCGACGGTAACTCGACTTGACAATTCACATCATGAAACATATATTGGACTAACCGCTAACTCTTTCAAAACACGCTTTAATTGCCATAAGAGTGACTTTAATAACAGTGACAAAAGGCATTCAACAACATTAAGCGAGTACATTTGGAAATTAAAGGATAAGAAAATACCTTATTCAACTGAATGGAAATAAATCAGTCGGGCTAAGGCCTATTCAACTACCAACAAACTATGCAGACTTTGTTTAGAGGAAAAATACTTCATCATATTTAAGCCTCATCCCTCTTCACTGAACAAAAGGAATGAGCTAATAAACACTTGTAGACACAGGAAGAAGCATCTCTTGATCAACTACAACTGATCAATATATCAAGTATTGACTGCCTTCATGAACTTGAATTGCTTATAATGTTATGTAACCATTTTTGACTGTAAATGTATGCCAATTAAACTGTCTAATGATCTAGCACTAGCTCCGCGCGCTTTACGCTCGAAGATCGCGCTTCGCGCTCACCGTCGCCACTTCACGGCGTGAGCATTCCGTGCATCATAATCAGTTTCCAGTGATAAGCATAATTCTGACGAGTGTAGGTCGCGTTCGGCTGGCTTGCATGAAACAATATTGTAAATAATGCTTTAATAAATCACCAAGTCTATTTTAAATGTATTTATTTATTTATTTATTTAACATGGGGTGACGAATCATTGCACTGGTACTGTTCTGCCTTGGTGTATTAGTTGAAATGTTTTTAGCAGGCCTTTCAAAATCCTGGATCTGCCACAACCCCATTCATACAGTGCATGCATATGCCTGTTTATTGTAGGCCTACATGTACATATTGTAATGTCACAAAATTAAGGCTTCATCTGATTGGGTTATTGAGGCTGGGCATGAATTGTTAATCACAAGACTGAACATCAACAACAATCATACATGATACTTGGTGTTTACTGGCGACAGGTCGTCACTCGGAAGACCCGGTAGTCAGAAGACCCGCTATTCAGAAAACCCATTATTCAGAAGGCCACTGGTCAGAATTTTCTGAGCAGGGGGCCTTCTGAATAACAGACTTTAAAAAAAAAAAAAAAGGAAAACAAGGAAGGTTTTATTTCAAACTCTAATGGTGACCCGCAGGTCAAATTGCTAGAATTGCACATTAATCACACCTAAACAGACACAATGCAATTTGCAGGCAGCAGCTTAATCAGTGCCAATATTGCAACATTGAAACAAACAACTATACAAACATCCAATCCAATCCAACCCCACCCCCAGTAGACAATGAGGATAAAGTGCCTTGCCCAAGGACACAACACGTTGGCACGAGCGGGGCTCGAACTCGCAACCTATGGATTATGAGTCGGGCGCCTTATCCACTCGGCCACACGTGCTCCACTTTCTGAATGGTGGGCTTTTTGTTGTATTTTATGTAAAAGTCCCGCTACTCAGATTTTTTTCTAACCAATGGGTTCTGGTTAGCGGGCTGTTTTAATCATTTGAAAGAACTGAGCTAACCCCTGAAAACTGGTTTTTCTGAGTGGCGGGTTGTCTGAATAGAGGGTGTGATTCTGCAAAGGGTCCGTTAATGAGAAGACCCGCTACTGAGTAGCGGGCCTTCTGATTAACATGTTTTCTGATTAGCGGGTCTTCGGGTTAGCGGGTCATTTTAAATGAAAACAAGCCCGGTATTCAGAATTCTGAAAATGGACCTTATGGGTGACAGGTTTTCTGAATTGTGGACCTTCTGAGTGACGGTTGCCCCCTGTGTGTGTTGTTCAAAATTGATATTTGCTTTTAGTTGATTTTCACTATTTTCTGTCATTTATTTAGGCCATGTACAATGAAATGAGGAAAATTATCAATATTTTTAAATTTTAGAATCTATGATCTTATTATTTTCTTCAATGTTGATTGCAACCTAAACTGGCAGTAAACGGTGACAAACCTCAAACCCAGTTTTGAATGACTCACTTATAATCACATATTCTTGATCAAGTGATAATGAATGGCAATGCTACATCTAACTTTATGACCATTCAAACAGTGTTGTTAATAATATTAGATTCCAAACTATACCATGTATCACTAACATATCCAACCAAATATTTGTTTTTCCAGAGACAGCCAAAATGGGAAGAGGAGGAGGTGCTGATATTGGTGGCGTGTGTGAAGGACAAGACGGGGGAGTTATTTGGGAGTGCAGGGAGTGCGGGGGTGGAAGTGAAGAAGAGGAAAGCTTGGAAGGAGATATCAGAGGTGTTGGGGTCAGCAGGGTACAGCAGGACGTGGGAGGTGGTGAGAAAGAAGTGGGCAGATATGGCGTTTAGAGCGAAGCAATACAGAAGAAACAGAATAGGAGCAAATGTAACAGGTATGTAAAAAAACAGTGTATAGTATTAGTATAAGGCCAAAGCCAAAAATACTGCAGTGTGACAGATTGGAAATTTGATAAACATTTTAATCCATTTCAATTTAGCTTATTGTATTTACGATATTTCTACTTGTTAAAAAGAAACAACAGTCTTAGGCACTACCGTAGACTTCGATCAAAATAAAATATAGGGGTAGTGTGTTGCCATGGTAATTACGAAGAAACATATGACTGTGATGGAACCGTTTGATAGATTCTGTTTTTAGTATCAAAGGGCCAGTAGAAATATTGGCCAAAAGGAACTATAGGAAATACATACATGTGTATGTGGATGTGTATGTGGAATAGGGATCATGAAATTGTTTGGTCATCAGAGATGTATTTACTCTATTCACTTATATATTTGGGTTCTCTGCTTCCAAAAGACAAATGACAGCCATCAATGTTTTGGAACATTTACAACATTAGATCACGATGAGCTTCAGAATATCCACTTGTTTACATTGTAAAACCACAAACAAAAGAGTTTCCATTACTCCTATCATTTTGAATATGTTCAATCATATATTTAATGGTCAATTATGAATCTCTTGTCTCCATATAAGCTAGTCATTTATTCAATAAATGTTTTTTAAAAAATTTTAGGAGGGGGGAAGCAGCCGGTGGAGAATAAGGGACTGGAGGCAGTATTAAACGCCTTGCCTGATGAGGTGACAGAGGGTGTTGTACCCGTAGGCACATGTGAAACCATACCACAAATAGAGGTAAATTATTTATATGAAGTCTAAAGCAATTATTAGACCTTCATATGAGGTTAACAATTTACAAATTAATTTGCATTTTCCATACAGCAAAGACAGTTAAGACACACCTCATAATATATTTAATATTATTCTTGGGAGTACCCTTTTCAGCCAATATGTGTATTGTGAAGGCTTTAGACCAGTCGAGTCAACAGTGATCCAAGTTGGTCATTAAAAGTAATAGGGGTTGGGCACAGGAGCTCAACAGTATTTTGATAATAAACATCGCAGCCAGGATCAGATCCCACCCTGAGTTTTGTAGGTAATCTGTGACAATTTGCAGTAACTTCTCGTTCAGGGGAATTTCAAGCTTACTCAATTTGGGGTGCACTACTCAGTCTGACACGCCGCTAGTCCGACTCCACAAAGTCCCCTATACTTAGGGGTGCGTCAGTCTGAAAATGAAAAACACTGCCCTAGTCCGAAAAAAAGCATGCGCTAGTCCGAAAATGAAAACCACTGCAACAGTCCGACACGCAGCTAGTCTGAATCTGAAAACCACTGTGCTAGTCCGAATTTGAAAAACTCTGCGCTGGTCCGAATCAATATTTGGACTAGCACAGTGTTTCACAGAATCGAACTAGCGCAGCGGTCCACAGATTCAGACTAGCGCAGTGGTTCACAAATTCGGACTGGCACTCCTGGGCTAGTGCCGTACTATTTAAACATAATATGATTAATTTTCACTCGGTGCTTGTGTTTACATGCAGATAATGTGAAGTGGTATTACTTCAATCTATCTGCCTCTCTGAGAATTATTGGTAGCTAGCGGTGTGTCAGACCAATACCCTGTACCCACTCAATTCTCCATGAGTATAGAAATAGACATTGCAGAGGCTCAAACTCACACCCTCTATAACACACTCACCACATAGTCTAGTAACGCCTTACCGATTGAGCCAACTGAAAGTAAAAAAATATCATATTATTTATTTATCTATGCATCTTTACCAATCCTCTTTATTTATTTTACCATCAGACTCCGGCTGAAGATCAAGACATTGACAATGTAAGTTTAACATGCACTTTCCTCAGTTCCTGTTTGTCTTTTTAATAGCTATTAGTTTCATGGCCTTGGTTTATGTGGGGTTTTCAGATGACAGGCAAATAAAAGAATATAGTTCCATATGGAAGATATATCAAATCCTCAGTCCAGAGCTGTTTGTCTTTGTAAATACATTCCAAGTTACTCAAGTGCCATATATATCAGTATGTTTTTATGGTGATATGTTTATTTATTCCAATAAATTTGAAATGTTTTAACATTGTAAATTGAAAGTATGTATGAATAGGGAATAATTTTAATGATATTATATGATAATCATAATAATATTGACAATTGACTGAAATATTACTTTTCATTTTGAATGTCAGTTAGTGCAATAAATAATAGTAAATAACATGTTGCTGTAGTTAATTGAGCTTTAATTTTGTGTTGCATTTCAATGGAATGGTTATTACAGATGATCTTACTTTTAAATATTGATAAGCCAATACACACCGCTTTGTTTATCATTCATTAATTGGAATTTTATCCCATAGGCTACCATGGCAGGGAAGCACTTATAAGTTATAAGAAACAAACCTTATTGTGCACTTAGTTCCTTTTGTCAAAGTTCTGTAGTCAATGAATATGCTAAAAACCGTGACAAAAAGAACCAACTGACATTTTTGCCGCAAAAAATGGAATTGTTCAAAAATTTATATATGGGTCTTAAAGGTAAAGCTTTTGCCTATTTAAAGCACTAAACAACACATGAGCACCCCTTAACATATTTTAAGGCTTATCTTAAAACACAATTTCCTTTATAACTCAAAATGCCAAAATGTCACTTGGTTCCTTTTGTCGTGGTAGGGCAGTATAGGTGACAGGCTTAAACTTACGGGCATTTGATGAGAGAAAAATGTTTAAAATTAGGTCTTTGGATTAGAGATTTACGGAGCCCCTAAAGTGACATGGAAGAAAAAAACTATCTCAGGGTCTGATAACTCGGGGTCCGAAATAGTACCATAGTACCATTTTTATAAATACCCCTAACCTAGTCCTTGCAATGGTACCTTCCTCCTTGGTACTATTATTGTTCAGGCAATTTTGGCAAAAAAGCATATTGGGTACCCCCTTCGGCTCCCACAACTGCTAATGGCAGAGTTTGCATTTGAAATTTGCCATGAAATGACAAGGATTGTTAATGAGTGCTCCATCCCCTTTGAATTTGAATTTACTGGAAAATTCATAATTTTTCCCAAAAATGCATAATTTTACGTGAAAATATATCATTTTAACTGAAAATTATGAATTTGACTTGAAAATTATGAATTTTACCTGAAAATTGTGAATTTTGCTGAAAATTTTGAAGTTAAATGAAAATTTTGAATTTTAAATGAAAATTATGAATTTTACCTGCAAATTTTGGGGATCCTAGAGTACTTGGGTCACTAGGGTACTTGGGGTCCATCAAAATGATTAATTAAAATTACCTGAAAATTAATAGGCCTAATTTTCCCCAAAAATTCATAACCTGGAAGTTATGAATTTTACCTGAAAGTTATGAATTTTACCTGAAAATCGTGAATTTTACCTGAAAATGATGAATTTTATCTAAAAATATTATTATGAATTTTACCTGAAAATCATTAATTCTACCTGAAAATTATGAATTTTACTTGAAAATCATAAATTTTACCTGAAAATAATGATTTTACTGAAAATTGTGAATTTTAAAGGAAAATTATGAATTTTACCCGAAAAATTTTGGGATCCTAGAGTACTTGGGGAACTAGGGTACTTGAGGGTCCACCAAAATTATTATTATCATTATTATTATACTGCTTAGCCATATACAAAAATTTAATTCCATACTTGCATGTCCTCAACTCTCCTCACTTTCTGGGATTAGTTCATTAAAAAAACATATTTTTTATTTTTCATAATTAAATTACAACTTTAATACTTTGATACTCAGGAAATAACAATGTCAATCTTTACTTAAATGTTTCATATCAATGCCAATTGGCAACAACAAAAACCCACTCCCTTAATTTTCAAAAACGTGGGGACGTGAAACGAATTTATAATTTTATGTGGCCTAATCATCATCAACATGATATTAATAATCAATAATAATATAAATAATCAGAAATAGCGGGGCAATGTTTCCAGAATCGCGTATTATGCCCACTTGTGTAAAACCACAAGTTACTGGTATTTTAATTAGACTTCGCTTCAATCTCGTTCATTGGACGAGGCGGCCACGATCAGAATGACAGGGAACGGATTTTTGTTTGTTTTTGGACTCTATGCCAGTCAGTATGAGAAATACTTAACATAAAAAATATGCGAATATTTTAGGCCTGCATGATATCATAATTTGGTGATCGTTTTCCTGCAACATGTTTAATATAAATATTCGGGTTAATACCTATGAGTCATATTAGGCATAGGCCTACTATAATTATAGGCCTACCAAATGACGTAAGTCCTGCACGCATCAAAGAATTGTCGAAACTATTATTTGAAACTATTTATTAATTAGTAGGACTACCCAGCAAACACAAAACGTTTTTAAAACATTTTAAACAGGTTAAAACATTTTAAACAGGTTACCATTTTAGACAGGTTGTCTGTGCAAGGAATCCAGCATTCTACATGGGTATCCTCTGTTCTTCAAAGCCACATTAGTAACTTACTGGACACTCACACCAGCAATGTATCAAATGTCTCTGCAACTTGTGACTCTGATGATGAAATTTCATTCGCAGCAGGTGTACCTGTTACTTCCACACCTGTTAGATATCAGCAGATATGTAAGTCAGTTGGCACCCAAACTGATCAGCAGCTTGTTACCATGACAACATCAACTCAGACTACTCATCAGTGTGAACTCAATACAACAGGAACTCAGACTAGTCATGCCTCATCTCCAATTTGTGAAACCATTTCAACTCCTGCAACATCAACCCCTACCACTCAACATATTATGATAGATATTCCTGAACCAACTCATGTACAACTTAATGTGACAACTTTTGATATTCCAACCATACCTACCAGCAACCCATTTAGTGTTCTTGAAGTTGAAGATGTGTCCTTAGCAGATTGTGTTGAATCTGATCTTCCCCCTCTGCCCCTTCCATGGATTAGAAAAGATCAGAAGAAACCCAAGAAACCTACAGCGACCAAAACAGTGAAAGCTAAACCACCATCATCACCACCTCCATCATCTGCAACACCTTCACCCCCTCCGACAGCCTCGGCTCCTGCTCCCCCTCAGTCACCCCAGAAGAGAACAATTCTGATTGTTGGGGATTCGATTCCCAAGGATCTTTCTGGTCGCAGGATGTCTCGAAGATTCAAAGTCATCAACAGGTGCATTCCAGGGACTACCTCACTATCTGGTCTAAATTACTTCCAACATTCATCGAGGAATACAAGCCTTCTTCTATCATTATTCACTGTGGGACTAATAACGTAAACTCTCGTACACCTTCTGAGTGTATACATCTACTGTGTGACATTGTGTGCAATATTCCTGTGGGAATTCATGTTGCAATCTCATCTCTTACTCGTCAAGAACTTCGCTCTCGAAATGTATGGATTACCGACTTCAACAAGAGACTGGCAATTCTATGCCATAGCAATGGATGGACATATATTGATAATAATAACATTTCACTCAAAGACTTAGCCGATGACAAGCTCCATCTTAGGAAACAAGGATTGACTATTCTTGCACAGAACTATATACAGTTTATTAGGGATTTTCATGTCAACAGAAATCAGACTGTGAAGTAAATAATATTAATTCCATGTACAAAACAAAGGATACTGCAAAAGGTAAAGTTTCTGATAATATATTCAATGTTGAGCATACATTGAATCCTGATTGTATAATATATATGCAAAGTGAATGTAATATTGATAATGTTTCAACAAGTTTTGATGATAATAATAGAGACTTGAACTCAAGTGGGTTTGGAAAAATTAAACCCAATCAATACATGTATGGGTCTGCATGTACAGGTAATAAGTCATCTTGTGGAACATGTCATAGTAAAATTGTTAAGAAAAAGAAGATTAATTTTGTAACATGTAGTAATTGCACACTTGACTTTCACATTCATTGTATTGATAGTTCCCAGGTAGATTCATGTAATAACTGGGTCTGTGCTTGCTGCTTCTTTAAAAATTGCAATAATCAAATTCCTTTTGGTGAATATTTTATGAGGAATTCACAGAATTTGAATGTGTGTGGTAAATGTGTTTGTAAAATTAAGACCTGTGATTATAAAGTATGTAAAAACTGTGATCTTCACTTTCATGTGAAATGTATTGAAAACAATTCTGATTACACATGTAACTGGCTTTGTGACAATTGTTTTTTCAGAATAGCCAATGATGAGCTTCCCTTCAAGGATAGATTTATTGATTTTAATTGTTCTTTATCAAAAGGTTTTAAAATAGGACATGTTAATATTCAAAGTCTTCGCTACAAAGTAGATCATATAAGAATTTTACTTAATGACAACAATTTTGATGTGTTATGTCTCACTGAAACTTGGTTGGATAAAAATATTAGTGATAATGAGATACAAATTGATGGTTATAACATAAGTAGGCTTGATAGAACCCATATGCAACATGGTGGTATGTTATGTTATGTTAAAGATGGTATTATTTTTTTAAAGAAAATTCCAATTTGCATAATTGTTCATATGATGTTGAAGCTTTATGGATAGAGCTAAATTTGCCTCATACCAAGCCTATCCTTCTGGGTACTGTTTATAGGCCACCTGATTCTAAAGCTGAATACTTGGACAAGTTGGATTCAATCTTTCAAAATAATACCTCCCTTTATGACGATGTTGTTGTAGTAGGAGATTTTAATTTAGACATAAGTAAGAAAATTAACTCACGTAAAATTAATAATCTTTCTTCACATTGTAATATGCTTCAGCTTATCAATGATTATACTAGAATAACTGAGACAACTAAATCTAAACTAGACTTAATTTTTGTATCAAAACCTGATAAGGTATATTCATCTGGTGTTCACAGCCTAGGACTTTCTGATCACTCTCTTACATACTTAATTCGTAAAAATAAAAAAGTAAAGGTACCTCCTAAGATCATAAAATCTAGATGTTTTAAAAACTTCAATGAGCACAAATTTATTGACACAGTTAAGAAAACTAATTGGGATAAGATACTTATGTGTAATGATGTGGACAATGCCTATAAAAGTTTTCAAGACATGTTTGACCAAATTTGCAATTTGCATTGTCCTGTGAAAGAAAAAAGGATAAAGGGATCACTTCCTGAGTGGATTACAAGTGAATATATAAAGCTTTCTAAAGATAGGGACCATTACTATTCAAAAGCACATAAATCCAATAATCCTCATGATTGGGCAATGGCTAGAAAATTAAGAAATGATGTAAATAAACTTAATAAAACATTAAAGAAGAACTATTGCAATGATGCTATCAATAATAATATTAATGATTCAAAGAAATTATGGGGTACTATAAGGAAATTGATTCCTAAAAATAAGTCTTCTGCTACTAATGTTCAGACTAAGGATGGTTTTACTTGTAATGATGCTGAAACAGCCAATCAGTTTAATAGTTATTTTACTTCTATTGGTAATACGTTAGCTGATAAGTTTAATAATGATGATTGTAATAATGTTTTGTCTAATACTGGGGATTACATGTATGAAGATTTTCAATTTGATATCATAACTCCAGATTTCATCTTTGATCAAATTTGTAACTTTGCAAACAATAAGTCTTCAGGTATTGATAACTTCAGTATTAAACTCTTGAAGATAGCTGCACCAGTAATTTGTCACCCCCTTGCATATATTTGTAACCTTTCCATGTTCACATCTACCTTCCCAAGTGAATGGAAGAAAGCAAAGGTTACTCCTATATTCAAGAGTGGTGATAAAAATGATGTCAAGCAACTTTAGGCCCATTTCAGTTCTTCCCTGTATTTCAAAGATTTTGGAGCGTGCTGTACATGATCAATTGTATAATTATCTCACATGTAATAATATTTTGAATCCATGTCAATCAGGTTTTAGGAAGAATCACAGTACTAATACTGCTCTTTTAGATGTAACAGATCATATTCTCAATAATATAAACAATGGTAAAGTTACAGGTTCAATTTTCTTAGATTTAAAGAAGGCATTTGACACGGTGAACCATGACCTTCTTATTTCTAAACTTAAATCATATGGTATTAAAGGAAATGCAATTAATTGGTTTCACTCAGTATCTTAGTGGTAGATCTCAGGCAGTAAATATAAACTCTACCCTTTCAGATTTTAAGGAAATTGGTATCGGTGTTCCTCAAGGTTCAATCTTGGGACCGTTATTATTCATTGTATTTGTTAACTCTCTGCCTGAGTCTGTAAATTCTAACTGTAAGTGTGTAATGTATGCTGATGATACAACTCTTTTACTTAGTTCATCTGATCCCAATATTCTGCAAAATGATCTTAATGCTAACCTGAATAATATTGCTGATTGGTTCCAGGCCAACAATTTAACTCTTAACATAAAGAAAACTAAACTGATGTTATTTGGAACAAGACAAGCTCTTCATAAGTTTAACAATGTTTCTCTTGTCTATGGAAATGAACAAATTGAAAGAGTGGAAAAGTTTAAATATTTAGGAGTTACCTTTGATTCACATCTATCATGGAATGAACATGTAAATTATTTATCTTCTAACATATCCAAGCGTATAGGAGTTATTAAGTAGAGTAAAGCAATACCTTCCATGGAAAACTGTCAAAATGCTTTCATAAGCCCTTGTCTTTCCTCATTTTGACTACTGCAGTTCTGTTTGGTCCAATTTCAGTGCCTGTCACAAAAATGAGCTCCAAATTTTGCATAATAGGCTAGCCCGAGTTTTGCTCTCTGCAGACATTAGAACTTCAGTGGACAATATGATGAGGGACCTAGACTGGGTTAAACTTGGCTGTAGATGGGAGCATCAATTACTTATTTTAACTTTTAAATGTCTCACACAAATTGCTCCTAATTATCTTTCATCTCATTTTACTTTCACTCATTCTACACATTCCAAATGTACAAGGGTCAGTCTCAAAACAGTTTGGTTGTTCCAATATGGAAAACCTCTTCTGGAAAGAAAACTTTCCTTTACAGATCTTCAGTTGCTTGGAACAATCTTCCTCCAAATCTTCGTATCAATTTTAATTCAATGAGTTTGGGTGGATTCAAAAATGCAATTGGTCTGCTGTAAGTTTTGTATTTATATTTTGAGCACAACATTGCTGCATTTTGCTTTGTATCATGCATGTTTGGTTCTTTCATTTTGTATAATATATATATTTCTTATTTTGTTATTATCATGTTCATGTATTATGTATTTATATAATTTTAATCAGGTCTTCCAGGGAGACCAGTACATTTGTATTGATGGAATTTCCTGAATAAATAACGAATAAATAAATAAAATACCTTTTGGGTTTTGATTTTGGTAAAAACATTTTAATAACATTAAATGTCGGGTTATTATAAAGGTCATGAAAACGTTACACTCTAAATTTCAAGGATTTAAAATAAATCCCGAGGGACTGTGATTAGGGACCAATCATGTGCTAGATTTAAAATTAAATCTTTAAGATTTAAAATTAAATCTTTAAGATTAGGCCTAATTTTAAATCTAAAATTGATTGGTCCCTAACTACAGTCTTAAGGTTAAATACCACTAATTATGTATTACACGTGTTTCAATGGGAAAATGCCTAATTTCGGGTGGAATTTTCTCATATTCAGAACTCTCACAGTTCAATGCCACCAATATCAGGTGAAACTATATGATTTAGATGGCAAATGATCAAAAATTCAACATAGGTTGACCTGAGACTTTTCTTGTTTTAACGCACTGAACCGTAAACACCTTAAAATGACAGTGCGCCCTCGAAGCTGAAAGTTACAATATGATAGGGCGACTATTTACTAAAAACCGAAGCCGTGCGTATGAATTTTGATACTATTACATCAAAAATGTCATATAATGAGAGAAATGTACCATTTTGAAGCATCAAACTCTAAAAAGTACTTTTTGGCTATATAACTTGATCAATTTCAGCGATTTTAATGCAGTCTTTTGAATGCCATGAAAACAAATAGTTCCTCATCATATTTCAATGTATCGCCCAGGCCTATTAGTGGTATTTAACCTTAAGGATTTATTTTTAAATCCTTGTAATTTAGAGTGTATAAAACGTTTTGTACGAAACCTCACTATGAAGCAAAGGTTGTTGGAATTCCCTATTTTTCTCAATTGAATTCCTCAAATTGCCAATTTGGTTTCTTGTCCCTCTTCCCCTTCTAATTCTCAATGATATGGAGGAGGACTTTACTAGCATGTGAAATAAGGCGATATTATATGTGTTGTCTAAATTGTATTATAGACCTTAGTTTATTTATTTGTTGTTGTTGTTATTTTGGTGACCTTTTGCTCTGTAATGTTATATATAAATGTAATAAACTTGTTGTGTAAAATATATTTCTTTAAATATATACATAGCCCTTATTAGTTTTCTTATTTAATATATTCTTTGTTTCATCTTTCTTTCATTTAGAAGAAAATAGGTAAAAAGAAGAAAACATCCTTACTTGAAGACCCTGATTACGTGCCTTCTTACATGTACAAGACAGGAAAAGGGCGAATTACAAAAGTGAAGAAAAAGAACAAAACAAGTGGTCAACCTGCAAGCATAAAAAGGCATATTGATTGTGAAGACGTACATGGAGTCAAGCGTGCTAGATTGGGTACTAGTGATGAACCAGAGAAACAAAACAAGATGATAATGGTATGTCGTATCAAGTGATACCAAGTGGTTTTTATTTATTTTACTTTTATTTATTTTATTTTTATAATTATTTAATTGCGATATAAATAATTGCTTTAAGACTTATAAAATAGCTTAAAGTGTGTACATTTACCTATATTTTCATAATTCACCAAAAACTCAAATTTCATCATGAATATTATTCACAACTTCCTTGCTCTGATCCGTCGAAGGCATCCTATATTTAATCCAGAATCAAGCATTAATTGGAGCTGATCATAAATCTGTCCAGTTCAAATTGGCAAATTCAGCTGTATCTGTTAACGTGGCTGTGTACTCTAGACATTGTTTCTTTCACAAAATTGAGCTTTTTTGAAATGTATTTACTTCGTTATGAAAGAAAATCCAGATTTATTAACTCTAACTGCTCTATTTCACTCCTTTCCGCAATTTAAAAGGAAAGAAAATCTTTGTTGTACCATCGGTGTACATGCGCGCAACAATGCATCGCATTTTGTAGTCGCGCAATTTGTTAACGCACAAAAACCTAGCGGTCAAATGGCTCTGTTTTAGCTGATAAAATGTGACTTTTTCAAGTTCTTTCCCCGATTTAAACATCAAGATATGAATAGATTTTGCCACAACTTTTCAAGGGGCTGTGGATTTACCCGATGTTCACGTAATGTAAGGAAGAAAAACAAGAAATGGCACATTCTCCTGTGAGCTTCGATCAAAGTGCAAAATGTGACCACTTTAAACTTCAACAGCCTTTATTTCAATGTTCATTTTCTCGGTAAATGACGATTTAGGTACATGATAACTCAATAAATACAGCATCTATAGGTAAGCAATTATGCTCATCATAAAAAGCATGATCTACTTAAGAAACTCTTTTCTCATTTTTTTATATTTTGGTCTATTTCCGATTTTAGGCATCATTTTGTGCAAATAGTCGTTTGTGAATTTTAAAAAGTTCATTTTGATGCCTTAAATGGAAAAAATCTCAAAAAATAAGGCCAAAATAAAAAAAAAAAAAAAAAAAACGTTTTTGGAATGGTGCCTCAAGACTAAGAAAAAAACAAAACAAAAATTTTTTGAAAGAGTGATTTTTTGTTATGATGTACCGAACAAAATTGCTAAAATTCACTTTTTTTTTCTTCATAATTGTTTTTACACCAAATTTGTATTTATATTGAGATTCATTGATGTCTTGCCTTTATAAATGTTTTGCATGAATAATTGCAAAGTTATGGCACTTTTACTACATGCATGTCTGAGAGTACACAGCCTCCTTAATAAGGGTAAAATGTTTGGTTAATTAAATGCACATGAAAAGTAATTGCTGCTCAATCTGTGTCTGTTGCAGGATGAGTTGTGATGTCTTTTATTTGTTAGCCATGGACAAATAAATCTTATCAGCCCATATAAATCTGCAAGAAACCCAATTTAATACAAACCACAACCTCAACTTCTTTGAGCGACTTCATTTGCTTTCCCCATCATTTGCCTTCCCCCATCAAACAAACTCAGGGGAGGGGCTAGTATAATCCATGCTGGTATAGGTTTACTGTTGTCATTGTACCCAATCCCTCATCAAGTTTCACTAATAGCAGCTATAATTTGGCACTTTCTTGTTCATGTTGGCAATTTGAAATGTGCTGGGCAAGTCACAACACTTGTCCAGGGGTGTCCAGTGTCAATTAAAGCATCACTTAATACTCATTATTATCAAATTGTCACCAGGCCCAGTGGCGTACCGTGGCCGCTCCAACCCCGGGGGGCCTGAAAAAAATTCAATTGAAAAAATTCAATTTTGCCACCCACTCCCCTTGACCCAATTTTTTTTCGGTGGTTTGAAAAAGTAAAGAAAAAAAAAAAAAAAAAGAAAGGATTTCAGGCCCTAAAAACTAAACATTCTGATGTATAGTACCATTTGTTTCAAAACTTTTTATACTTTATCAAATTTTTCCGCCCTTCTTAATTTACTAATTCATTTTGATGGGCACCAAGGCCAGGTCTATAATGAAAGACAGAGATAAAAAAGAGTAGTTAGTCGTTCACGTCTGATATTCTTACAACTAGATAGAAAATGCTGTACTGCGCAGGTCGGCAACCAATCATGGCGCGCCTTTGCCCTGATGTCAGACGTGATTTAGTCTTTTTATCTTTGTCTTTCATTATAATTATAACAGAGGTCATGATCTTGGTGACCTCCCTACATTTTGAGGACTGAATGGTCATACACAAAGCATTATAGCCAAAATATTTTGGATATAACTATTAATTATCTGACGAAGTAGAAATGCTGGTGATTATGATCTTCATTGTATTGCAACTGGTCCAATCTTTGCTAATGTGCAGGTTCATCCAGAATTTCAGCATGTGCCCTGCACCTTGAATGCTTCTTTTGGTACTTGAAAGGCAAACTGTTTTGATTATGAGGGCGATTTTGAATAGAATCTTGGAAAATAGCCCTTGTGTGTACTTTTGACTAGTGACAAATATTTTTCTCAGAGGCTGTTCTGTGAAATTTGAGTATTTTGAGCACAAAGTTAGACAGACAATTGATAATCCATGCCTCTATGTGTATACCGTACATACTAAAGATTTTTCTTTTTATAAATTTTGATATGTTTCAATTTAGCAGCAGAAGAGCAAGGTTGTTTGTTGCTGTTGTGCGAGGAAAACAAGATTCCATGAACCACTAGCATGTACCAAGAATGTGAGACTCTTCAAAGAGCAACTGAATATAGCTATCCCAATTAGCATGATTAGAGAGAAGTTACCTCTTTGTAATCGATGTTGTTCAGCCATGAAGGACATGTCAGAAGAAGAAAAGTATCTGTACAAACTGAAGACAAGATTTTGGAATGCAAAGGATAAGTTTGCCAATGTCGAACAGAAAGAAGCAATGAAGAGGTTTGAATTGGATCTTAAAGAGAAAAGTACTAAGTGTTCAGTGAATACAGGTTCTGTTAGTACGGTCGCAAAAGATGAAACTGGAACAAATTTGCTCACAAAACATGACGTGTGTGACAGCCATAATGACACACTGATGAGACCCAGTGATGCTTTGCAGAGTACAGTCAAAGTAACATCTAAAGGACATGATGTTGATGATAAACAAAGTGATGTTGCCAAGGGGAAAGAAACACAACAGGTTGATGCACTTCTTTCAGATGTGGAACATATGTTGTCAAAGTATGGCAAAGTGGAAGACAGTTTATCTGATGATACTGATGAGATAAGAATTGTTGAAGGTGAAAGGCTGAAACTGTTGGGTGTATCAGAAAGAGATGAGATGGGGGTAATACTGCAAGGGGATGAAACAAGGAATGCTAGTGCAACTAACCAGGATGATTCATCCGTTGCCATGGTAAACCTTCCATCAACATCCACCCTGGATAATACAAGTGTAAAAGGTGGTACTACAAAGCCAGTAGTGAACAAGGTACAGTATACAAATATTAACAGTCTATGAGTGTGATGGTGAAATATAATCACGAGAAGAAAGAGCGGATTGTTCCATTATTATTTAAGGTCCACCCCACAACTAAACCGGCGAGTCTTAAGAGTAATGGCATAGCCGGGTGCAGGTGCACTACGGTGCAGCTCTATGATTTGTAAAAACTATCACACAGAGAGGCTGATTGTAAAAATGATAAATGGCAATGAACCAATGAACTGTCGGGAATTTATGTATGAGTGATATAATACAAACTATCAAATGGGTTGCTAAACATTGTCCTTTCCAACATAATTCTGTAACACTCTTTTGAGGGTTAATACCTCACAAAGCCAAAAAAGCACAAGTCATCCTTTGTAATCTTACGTGTCAAGTTTGTTAAGAAATGTGTCAAGTAATTTGTTAAGTAATTATATGATAAATTTTTTGAATGTCAGGCTCACAAAAAACTTCACAAAAATGTGGTAATTCTTTTCAAGGTCATTCCAAAGTCTCGAGTCAGATTAGTAAAGATTGTTGGATTTTCATCTTAAAACTTAGTACAAATTGTACTTCTTAAAATGTGGCACTTCCAATTGGATCAGGGGTCAGATGAGGTTGATTTAAAGCCATAATGTACAATCTTATAATATGAAATTGTTTAATTTTTTTAAACTTGATTTTTTTGCATATTTGTAATATTTACACATGTCCCAACTTGACCCTAAATGGAACGACCAAATTTGTTGTCGGTGTAGTCAACAGAGCAAAGTTTGACATAAAGTCATAATTTTTTTATTATGACTTTATGTCCTCCCATGTTAAATGGTCAAAATAACCAGTGGGATTACTTTCACCTAACCTTGTTATTTCAGCAACCCTTCCCGGCCATTATTACTAATATTATTTCAACATTTTGAATAAAGAATAACAAAATTAAAATTTGACAGAAATTGTACTTTATGGCTTTAATACAGATTTTTGAATTTTAGTACAGCAGTTTATATTACCATTTGTATATTTGATGGCATTTTCTTACAGGTTAATGGTTCAACCAATCGAATTAAGACATGCTACCACTGCAAGAGAGTACAGAAACAGCAATGTGTTCCACGTATATTCAGCCCAAATTGTCGCATTCCTCTCATTTATATGTTGAAAAATTGTTTGAACATAGACGCGTGCCTACTCCTACTGACAAAAAGTAAGTCCACTTAAATGGAGCTAGAATTTCAAGAGAATGGGGACTATTTTATAGTGTGGTCAGATCAGCAATATTCTACCACATCATCCACACTTCTCCATGTGATTGTGAACCGTTACCAGACTACATGTACTTCTGAGAAAATTGGTGATTAAAATTTACTAAGTGATATGATAAGCAAATTCACTTGATTTCTCTTCATATCTTCACAATGGAAACCACACTATGGTATTACTTTAAAGCTATTTTGTGTGCCAAATTGATACAGCTCCACTTCCAACACTTCCAAAATATGACAGCTAAATAATACCTTTTACTGTAATTGGTCACAAATGGAGAAATATTTGGGCTCACATCATGTGTTTTTTTTTTTTTTTTAATATTTCTCAGCCAAAATGTGTGAAGTAGGTTTATATTAATCATTTTATTATCATATAGGACTTTTAAAAGATATGAACCTCCATAGATATTCCAGTAGAAATCCATACACTCCCTACATGTATGAAATACATTAATCTTCCACACAGAGAGTGTGAATTTCAAATGGGATTACCTGAATGGGTGACTCCATTTGAAATCTACACCCCCTTTGTGGGAGATGAATGCCATGTCTCCCATAGGGTGGTATGTGGATTTCAGCTGAATGGCCCAATAGGTTGGGAGTAGGAATCAAAATCATTCAATCAACCCAGGGGGGAAATATTACTGAACTATTATAACTGATATTTATAGCTTTTTAATTTTGACATGGACAAAATTGTGTTTTGTCTTCATGAGTAATAGATACCCAACTTGAAATCACATGGCTCATGTATGGTATAATATCTGTAAAATCATCTTATTGTACCTATTGCTCTTATTATATTGCATTTTTCTTAGGCAATAAAATGGTTGCATTGGCGTAACCTGAATGACTCATCTAACTGATTTTTCCCACTGGAAAAATGATGCTCATTGCAAAAAAGTGAATTTTACATACATCAGATCACAATGCATGGATGTATTAGTTTAAAGGATTCATTTGTATCCTTCCTGCTGTACAACAGTTTGGAAAGATGTTAATTATTTTGAGATTATGTTTTGGGGTTTGTAGGATTTTTTTACAACCTGGACAGTGGCTATGCCCAGTAAGAACTGGTACCAGTGCAACAAATTTAGTATGTATTAATGTTCTGTGGAGGATAAATTTGAATGATTATGTTGCTCACGGTGTCTGTGATGAATGCGCTACAGGCACATATATGTGTAGTGGGCAAAGCCCAAGGAAAAGTAGTGGCATCTCGGACAGAATCGTCATCAGGCTGTTAAAAAACTATCAGCTACCCTAATGTTATGACAATGCAACATTTTTAAGGCCAATGCTGAAACAGCTTAGGCCATGTGGTTTCATTACTTAATTGGCCCATAGCCAGGATTGAATTGGGCATGATTGGCCAAGTTTGAACCTCTTTCAGAAAAAGAACTGTCCTATTTAAAATGTAAACTTTGTCCCCCCCCCCCCCCCCCCCCCCCGGCACCACCCCACCCAACTTTGGGGTCTTTTTTTGAATATTTTCACTCAAAAAAGTGGATCATATGTTAAATTGTCATCTAAATTAGGACCTTTGTGACACATGTAACATATTTCCCCAAACAAATGGACCCTTTAGTAAATATGAGCATGTTGCTAAATGCGAGAATAAGATACTAAATTTATGTAATTGTTCATTTCAGAGAGTATAATGATCTGGTTCTCTGCCGCAATTCATGTGATAATATCGTAAGACAAATCCAGGAAACCCATGATGATATTACTAGAATGAGGATCAAGTTTATAAAGTCAGTGAAAACTACAACTTACATTGGACAACTATTTTATAGTAACAAGCATTTCAAGGAGACAGTCACTGAACCAGTTACAAATGAGACTAAGACTTCAATGCCATGTAATGAAGAAGAGGGTATTGGTGATAATAGTGTTCCAGAGGATAACATTTGTGAAAATGAAGATGCGACCTCAATGTCTGGCAGAGAAGATGACAGTAATGGAAAGAGATCTCCGACTCCAATATCTCATGTTGATGATGACCGTCTTGGTGATAATAGTGTTCCAGAGGATAACATTTGTAAAAATGAAGATACGACCTCAATGTCTGACAGAGATGACAGTAATGGAAAGAGATCTCCGACTCCAATATCTCATGTTGATGATGACCGTCTTGGTGATAATAGTGTTCCAGAGGATAACATTTGTGAAAATGAAGATCGACCTCAATGTCTGGCAGAGAAGATGACAGTCATGGAAAGAGATCTCCGACTCCAATATCTCATGTTGATGATGACCGTCTTGGTGATGGAAGTGTTCCAGTGGGAAAGGATTCTGAAGATGATAGTCTTGTTAAGAGAAGTGTTCCAGTAGTAAATGATATGTGTGAAAAAGAGACTGTGGCTCCAATTTCTGATGTTGAGAGTGACAGTTTTAGTGAGACAGGTGTACCAGTGGCAAGCGATAATAAAGATGATGGTCCTGATATTACTAGTGTTCATCTGACAAATGATGCTTGCAGATGGGATGATGTGAGTCTGGAGATGACCTGTGATGAGGATGCTAGTTGTGATGATACTATTAGTGATCCAGTGGGAACCAGTGTCCATGTCAATAATGATGCAGGAGTATCCAATGGGGATATCAGCACTATTCCAGCGGTTACTGAGGAGGATTTCAACATGACAAGTAGAGCTGATGGCAAAACTGTAGGTGTGCCTTATGAGGTAAGCTGTGTGCTTTAAGCAGTGGGCTATTCCTCTTTAAAATCATACCTAACCTACCTATGAAAGACATAACCTTAAATTTTCATACAGGTAGTGTGGGGTTACCTGAATGACTGACTCCATTTGAAAGCATAACCCGCTTTGTGGGAGATTAAGGTCATATTTTCCATGTGTTGTATACATTGTAGATTTCAACTGGAATAGCACAATGTTGGTCTGTTATTAAATGTTAAGCAGCCATTTTATCACCATGAAGGTAATCTGATACTTTTGGGTTTAACGGACACATCTTCAACGTGTCATCTGGAAAATGTTATCTCTTAAAATCACAGATATTACAATAACACATTAAACTAATGAAACATCATTTGTAACCAAAAATCTAAACCCCATTTTTCCAATATTTAATTCATGATTTTGACCACCCTCTATATTTTTATGAGGGAAGATTGGAAGACAGTATTTTTTTTTACTGAAAGCTCCATATCATCATCATGCCTTCTTACTGCAATATTTGTTTTAAGGGGGTACTACACCCATTGCATTTTTTTTGCATTTTTTTGCATTTTGTGAAGAAATGAGAAAAAGAAATTGGACAAAGTGGTATGCAAAATGAAGGGGCAAATCTTCTCGTTCAATTGGTGGCATCAATATCAATGACGCGTGCATGCTTCTAATGGTATAAGCCAAAAAGTGGTACATCACTGATGTTTTAAATTCACTTCATTTCGGAAAGCTTACTATCAACGGATTTCGTTAAAATTTTGGATATGTGTTGCTAACACATTAGGGAAATAATGTTGATATGTAAAATGGGAATAAGTGGTCCCTGATTTCTTTTATGACTTCATGAACTTGGTGCTCCACAACTATCAAAAACGAACCAGTTAAAATGCTTCTATTTTCAATGTCAAGCTATATTTTGTATTTTGAACTTGCGACACTATGTCACTGAAACTTAATTAAGCCATAGGTAACAGGTTACCACAACTACACTACAGCAATGTTGAAAAAGATTGTATTTTTTGTCACCTATACCACCATATTAGGTAGTTTTCCGTAAGCTTCATTTTTGTGATTTTGGTAACTATTTTATATTTATTTGCCCAATCCATCTCAACTAGGCAATCTAAATTGTACTCACCATTTACATCCCAAGGTATTTTAGTATATCCACCTCACACATTTCCATTATATATCCAGTAACAGACAAAATATCAAAATTGATGCCTCATTATGACATGTATGATATCACAGACTATCACATGTATTCAAAATTGATGCCTGAATTTGACCTGAACCAATTGACCTATAACCTGACCTTTGATGACCTTATAGCCTTTTTTAATCTCTTTTCCTAACAACACATTATAGAAGATACATACATGGTGTAGTATTAAATTGTCTATGTGGAAGAGATTAGGCATATTTAATTTATTCAGTGTTATAATCAGTGAGTACATTTCTATAGATAGTATAACAAAGGATTTAATGTATTCTATTCATGTATTCTACTTGGACATGTTCAATAGAATAAATTATGGTTTGTTATGAAACACACATCTCAGTTACCAGGATACAGTAAACCAAAAAAATATATAGGGCTAAAATGATTTTTTAAATGGTTTAAAACTACTTTGTATGTAGAGATATTTTATAAGTTCAGGACATGAGATGATGAACATATTTATATACTTCATAAATTTGCAACAAAAAAAAGAAGATGGGTACTGATGAAAATCAGGGTATTATATCGCCTTAATAAGATACTTTCATAGAAAAATATAACCTTGAGTATGTTAAACGAGAAAAAAATGTGATTTTTGTGTGTTACATCCTGTATAATTCATACACACCCTGTGTAATAAAATTTGATGTTAATATATTCTGTATCCTTAAAGTGTCAGCTTTTCAAATATGTTTACTGAAGTCATTGGATGTACATGTACAGAATAAAAAGTTATGTTTATTTGAATCATAATTTGTAACTTTTCTCTATTTGCACCAACTTATGACATGACCATATCACTCATTGCCAGGGTCAAGAATTGTTCATACATTGCACAATCTGTCCATACTGTCCTCTTTGATTTAAGTCTTTGCCATCTTACCATTTATGTTGTATTTTATTGCTTTTCAGCCTGAAGCAGAAATGTCTGTAAGCTCAGATACCCTAAATCAGCTTCAAAACAGTGGAAAATGCAAAAAGGTTAACAGATGGATGCAAAATCCAGATAGACACTGTATTGTGTGTTGTGAAACATTTCAGATCAGAAGGGGTGGATATAAACGAGCAAAGTTCATATCATCTGACAAGTCACCATGGGAAATTATCAAAACATTTTGGGAATGGGATGGCCATGGTATCGGTTATATTAGAGGGTGTTTCATCTGTGACCGTTGCAATTCTCATTTAAATAAGATACAAAGAGCTGATGCAAAACAGGTAGAACACATGGAACACTTTGAAACAAAACTTCAATTTTCCCCTATTAAAGAAATACTTAAGGGAAGAAGAGTAACAGAGCAGAATTCAACAGCACTGTGGGGATCTAGAACCACAATCCACACTGCAGACACACATACACAGAAGATTCCATCAGTGAACACACAGGCACAGGAGGAAAGGATAACCATGCAGGTAAGAACAAATACAAAATTAAATATACTTCCTCATCAGATTCTTACTTGATGATGCACTTACGGCTGTAATTTTATTTATTTACCACTAAAATGTCATGTTCCACACAATTCTGGGGACGCCGTCATCAGTAGTACACATGTAGTATAGTCATGAATCCCTTCTTTGGAGCACCAGCGGGAATTTGAACCCAAAGTGTTTTCACTGAAAATTCACTAATAATAAACGCCCCTCTTTTGAAAAAATGCAACGCCCCGAGGGGAATTTATTACAAACAATAAGGTAAATAATTATAAATAATAAATAAATCAAATATGGCTGAGTCTGTTCACTTTGGGTTTAATCTCTTTTTTAAAATAGAAACATCATAATTCTATTTCAGTTTAACCCTTTGGTTTGATGTGAATGTTATACAGTCTGCAATACAATTACGGTACCAGTTATTGTTATCCCTGTAATAAACAAAGGCAGATATGTCATAATAAGAGCCAAAAACCAATAGTTACATCTTTCAGCTCGGATTTAAGACCCAATTCGTTACAATTGGTCAAGAAATAAAGCCACAATTATCTAAAACCTAAGGAAGATGCAAATTCAAAAGTTGCAATTTTGCTCCATTACCTGATTAAATGCCCTGTTGATTTGTACACAAAGCATTTTCGAACAAGTGAACTAGCGCCGTGCTTCAATTGATAAGCACATAAAACTAGCGATGTGCTTTCCATTTATAAGAACATGAAAGTGCAACTTTTGATTTCATTACTACCTTGGGTTTTAGATCACAATTTCTTTAATTCTCAACCAATTTCAACAAGTGGGGTCTTAGATCAGAGCTAAAGGGTACAGGTATTGTCTGCTGGTTTTAGTTTTAACATATTCATCTTTGTTTAGGATATACAGGGGTGAACATAACTGGTACCTTAATTATTTGGCTTTGTAGTGAGTGTTGTACACCCTCCATCATAAGCCTATGAAGTGTTCTTGACTATCTTTATTCAGATGCAGTAGTATTCATATATTCAAGTTCAAAAATTTGGCTCCCTTGTGCACAAGTAGTTTGGGAAATAGACTATTCCAGCTGAAATCCATACACATGACCCTATGTACTAACCTGAATGGTGACTCCATGTGAAATCTGCATGGGTCCCCTGTGTGGTAGATTAATATCATATCTTCCATAGGGGTTTGTGGTGAAGCCACGATTTCTCCGCAATACAGGAAAAAATTCACAGAATTCGGGGTTTGCTCACGGAAATTTGAATATGCCACAAAATAATGAAAAATGTCTAACTTTTGTGTTGATTTGCAAACTAAAACAGAATTCGGGGTTTGCTCACGGAAATTTGAATATGCCACAAAATAATGAAAAATGTCTAACTTTTGTGTTGATTTGCAAACTAAAACAAAGAGAAGTGATTATTTAGCAGTAATCAACCATTAAACAATCAATTCTAGCATTAATTTTAGGCCTACGATGCGCGATTCTGGCCATACTACAGTAAAAGGTTAAACAAAATACACTTTTAAAACATGTTTGTTTTAACTTTTCAGTGCTTTATAGTGGAAAACGGAAAATCCTGGAATCGTCCAATTTGTAACACAGATTTGAAATTTTGTAACACAGAAATTGTGGCTTTAGTGTATGGATTTCAACTGGAATAGGCAAATAAGTTGAAATACATAGCCATCTATGTATGTTATAGAAGTAATTCAGTACGTTAGTCAAACAAGTGGAGACCTATGTGGTGTGCTAAAATTTGCTTTATTTTCCAAATTATGTTTGTTTCTTCATTTACAGGTACAATCAGCGAAGAAAATTCAGTTTTGCAACCAGTGTGGATCGCTTCCTTTACGAGAGGTCAAAGGTCAGTTGGAGAAAATATGTAATCAGTTGGAAGTTCTTCTACCCAATACTTGTGTGATTTGTTATTGCCCTCTCCAAGGAAATGAAAATATAACAAAGGAAGGTCAAAGGGCAGATGAATCTGTCGAACAGAATGAAACTGGTAGAAATATCCATCAGGAAAGTGATAAATCTGAATTAAGTGGACCAAGTGCTATGGAAGTTCAAAGTGTATTTGGTGCTGTTCAACCAAATAAAACTGTTAGGGAGATCAGTCAAGAAAGTGAACAAAGTGGATCAAATGGTCAAAAGAAGGAACAACAAATAACAAGTGATGTTATCAAGCAAAATGAAACTAGTAGAGATGTCCAAGAAAGTTTACAATCTGAACAAAGTGTTCAAACAAAGAAAGGTCAAAGTGCATTTGCCAATGCCATCATCAAGCAAAAAATTGGTAAAGAAATTTATCACGAAAATAAACCAACTAGACAGACAAAACAAAAGCAAAGAACTGTTGAAACTTTCAGTCAGAATAAAACTGGTAGAAGGATCCGTCAAGACAAATCTAAACCAACTGGGGTAGTTAAGAAGAGAACAAATTTATCAGTAAGTAGGAGTGGTAGAGTTAGAAAAACAACATCTAAATATGCTGATGATTGGATCACTCAGCAATTTACCAGTGGAACTGCAGTTACTGCACCAAAATTTCATCTAGAAAAATCTACATTGCCAAAGAGGACCACACAAGATTTATGTTCTGGTAATGTAAGGGAAGGTGATAAAGCATCATCTTGTGGAGAAGAAGCTGATACATCATTTGGGGATACTACACAGGAATATGTGAAAGAGAAGGTGACAGAACCAGGGGTGATAACTGACCTACCATACCAGTGCAAATTTTGCCAGCAATGTTTTCAGATGGACCAAGATTGTAGACTTCATGTTATGAACCACATCCAGACACAGAACAAACAGGAATGGTTCGACGCTAACATTAAGCCAAGTTTGGAAGTCTTTATGGAAGTACCACTGAAAAGACAAAGACAATCTGTCAAAAGAGATGTTCTTCACTATAATGACCTGAAAGATTTGACTCCAGAAATTGTACAGATGTTAGGCCGGCCATTACGTGATACAAACATGTGTCGATGTTTACAATGTGACAAAGAATTTGCTTCTACCGTCTCAATGTTTACACACATGTCAGATTCTCATGGATTCAAAAAAACTGACAAACGGTGGCAATGTAGGTGGTGTCAAAAGAAATTTCACGCTAGATATAATTTGAAAAAGCACTACTGTATTTTGATGCCGGGAGAGCGTAAGGTTGTCTGCGAACACTGCGGCAAAAAGTTTGTGACTGAAGCCCAAATGGAAAAACATAATTATTTAGCACATAAGAGACCCCATCCTGGGTGCAGCATTTGCGGTCAAAAATTCTATTCCAAAGAAAGGTTAAAATCTCATATCCAAAAAGATCATTACAAAACTAAACCTTTTCCATGTAGATATTGCCCCCAAAGTTGGTACACGGAACGTAAAAGAAAACGTCATGAAGATAATCGCCATCATGGAAAAAAACGTTATGTGTGTGAAGTTTGTGGAGCTGCAGTCAATGACTTGAAGAAGCATTCTGGAAAACATTTAAAGGTCAGGAATTATGCATGCAAACAGTGTCCATATAAAGCAAAACAACTGATAGATTTAAAGTCGCATGTTAGCCGCTCACATGAAAAGATTGTTGAAGGTCCTCGGAAAGATGCTGTCACTGTTTTAAGGAAAGGTGTTGTTACAGTAACTTGGAAAGTGGTATGTGATTGTCGTAAAACAGAAAACAAAGACGAGTTGCCCCAGAGCGATGAGCTAAAAGAAGTCGAGTCAGACTTAGTACCCAAATATATTATTGGTCCAGGAGAGGATACAATGCTCCTAGGAGGTATGCCAGGATATCAGAGAAGCGTCAAGTGGTATTGCAACATTTTAGAAAATGCAAAATGCAACAACAGACAAAGTGCTCAAGAAGCAGGTCAGAGGTTATGTTGGGCTCTTCTCAAAGATGAAGTGAGTGAATTGACATGGATAACCCACAACCTATCAGGGTTTACCTATACATATGCTGGTAGTAAAAGCACTAAAAGGAAGGAACCAGTTCCCCAGATTGATTCGGGATTATTGGATGCAATTTATCAGCAAGCAAAGCTCCAGTTTGCAGATTTTCCTTGTAAGCATGGTACAGATATAGTTTGCAAGACCAGACTTTTCTTAATGAGGAAATATCATCTCACTCGACAATACCGCAAGAGCAAATATGGCATGAAAAAGAGTACTTTGGGACCTACATAACCAAATCAGTGCTCAAATCCATAATAGGAACAAAGGGTTATTCCACAGTTATGGAATAAAGGCATCTTATACAGATACGTTGTTTCTTTTGTATGTGAAGCAAGTCATCAGAGAGGCAGATCCACCCCAGGAAAAAACCAAGTGCATTTTCCTACCAGAACCAAACTTGGCACATATGTTACTTGGGTTAATAGAATCAAAATAAGCTTTTGGGCCACCTCAAATTTTTTCCTTAAATCCAAGATGGCTCCCAAAATCACCAAGTGTATAAAAAAATCATCATAAAAACATGTTTTGGCATCTTATGAGAAGCAAAGGCCTCAATTTGTCTTATCACTTGACCTTGAAATAGTAAAAATAGTACAGTATGTGACAGAATGGCACCATTTCTAACCTTAACTGTATTTAAGCAAAATGTACAAAACTTATTTATTTCAGCCATTAAAAATCATTAAGAAACATGATTTGCATCTTTATATGATCCAAATGGGACCAGTTTCGCCCAAAATGTATAAGCAAAATATACAAACTTATTAATTTCAGCCAATATCTCATCACTTGACCATGGAAATATTTAAAATAGCTGCCATTAGCACTTTACGGGATACAAATCACTAAAAACATATTTTGACATCTTTAAATGATGCAAATGGCACCATTTCCCCCTAAAATGTGTAAGCTAAATCTACAAACTGATCCATTTCAGTCAATGTCTCATCACTTGACCTTGAAATATTCAAAATTGCTGCCATTTGCACTGTACAAATGTAAAAAAGGACTTTGTCCAAAATTGATGGTGCAATTTTTGAAAAATCTCACAATGCCCTTTTCTGTACACAAGTGATTTAAGATTTGCAGAAATGGTTACTGAGCAAGTTGATAATGATAGAGGCTTGAGGCTATCACTTTTTCATTTATAGTAGTAAATGGGAAATATTTCAGACCTAGAATTCACTGGGCTTATGAGAAAAATATGAGCTTTCTCCTGATGCCAAAATCTCCAAAGTGGGGGATGTCAACCTGGTCACACCCCTTTGAAGCCACTATCAGTAATCCATGTGAAGCAAAGCACTATTTGAACTTTGTAGAAATTACCTTAAAACTGAAGGATTAGTTTATAAATTAACACTACATGTAAGTTTTATTTTTCATATGAAAGAAAGAAAGAAAAGTGTACAGTGTTGAAGAAAATGCAGATGTCAGTTTCACATCAATGCCATTCAATTGCATGTTACAGCAGGTGTCTGAATGGACAGAAACCTTCACCTTTGACAGAAATGTCAAATTATATTCCTATTAGATCACTTTCAAAAAGGTCAAAGGTAACATTCTGACCTCAACTGGGGTCAACATCGTAAAAATGCTCTGATTTTAACCAAAAATGTCTCAAATTGTTCCTCTTGCAAAACCATTTAAATTTACAGTTTGCACCATCAAGGATGTTTTGTGACATAGGTTACGCAGCAAAATATGTCAGGGTCAACAGCGCTCATCAGGAGATTGACCTCTCACCCCGTTACCTAGGTAAGGAAACATTTACGATGGAAAACATTTCTTTATTTTGAAATAGTTTTTCGAGGGGAACCATTTGAGACATAGCATTTTTACGATGTTGACCCCTGTGGAGGTCAAAATTTGTCAGCTGCACATCAACACCATTCAATTGCATGTTACAGTAGGTGTCTGAATGGACAGAGACCTTCCAAAAAATGTCAAATTATATCCTTATTAGATCACTTTCAGTTGTACATATAAATAACTTGCACTGCATGTTAGCACATGATTACTTTGTAGATTTTCTGATGGTATAACAAATCACTTTAATTAGTGCATTTTAACTTTGAAGCAAGTGTATAAAAATGGTATGTTTGTCACCTGGTTTGTCATTGAGACTTTTATTGCAAATAAGAAAGTGGTAGTATTTTGACTTTCACAATAGTACTAAAATAGCCAATTGTAAACAGGCTGTGGGCCCGCCAAAAAGAACCAAGCTGGGAATATATTAAAACATAATGTAACCACATGGGTACAAGACTCTTGGCGACGGGAAGGGAAAGAAGGAAGGAATAAAGAGAGAAAAGAAGGAAAGAAGTTGTTTGCTCTGGGTGGGATTCGAACCCGAGACCCCTCGCATGCCAGGCACTGGGTCGGCGACACTTTGCCAGGGGTCTTGGGCTTCGCTGGCCAGCGAAACCGTGCCTATATATCACTTAGGGCGATTGCGTCATCACACCATGTGGGATGCATGCACGAACAGCGCATATATCAAGTAGTATTTTGTAGTATACCGTCCTGTTAGGGTTAAGAGATGTAATTCTGAAATGGTGGTGGTCTTATGTCCTCTGGATGGAGAGGTTAGTTTGTGAGATTTAAAAAATAAAGGTAACCTCTATGAATTCACTGTGTTGACCATATCCAAAGGAAAGTTACTTTGTACACTTGGCTACCATAGGAACTTCAATCTTCATTTGGTCTGGGCGCTCTTATTATACTCTCTGATAGGATAATGATGCACTGCCATTTCCAAAACAGTGTATGTGTCAGAAGTTTAGTATTGCTTGAATTTGTTATTTATTTCATTTGTTTGTTGGGGTTTTTGGGGGGTGGAATGGGGGCAGGTGTAAAATGATGGCTTTATATACAGCTATATACCTAATGTTAGTAATCTATCCAATCTTGGGATATACAATATTATCCTTTAGTTGACATGAATTATCATTGGTCCAATACTACTTGGATAAAAAGTCCTAAGATGCTTGCATACTTCACGCACAGTATGGTCTACTTTCCAGTATGATGAAACATAAATTCTTTCACCAAAGTTAAGGGACAAGTCTATATAATAAAATTCATGTTCACTAAAGGATAATATTTTTACCCCTGCTTGTTCATAAAATATATACATATAATATCTACTGCAGTCTGGTGCCATGCATATTCTATTCAGCCTTTGGCTTCATGGAATACGGAACCAGCCATCTAGTTCCTTATTGTGTGAGCAAGCAGGGGTAACTAATTTGATTGTAAATTATATTGTAAATGAAAAACATGTAAAAATATATTTTGTTCTATGAAAACATTTTTTTGTTAAATAAAACCATTGGTATGATTAAAAACAACTGGCTGTTCCATTGTGTATGTTTTACAGGTTGTTAAGGTGGTTCTACACCCGTTGATAAATTTGTGACTATTTTTGCATTTTTCTCAAAAAATAATAAAAGTTATCTATATTATAGGGGCAAGGAATCCAGTTACTACACTGGAATTTCAGTGACTCAAGACAAGCGGTACGTTATTTATGATAAGAAAAGAGGTACCGCTAGAATGTAGGCCTACCTCATTGCTTAACATATATAATGAATCACTTGTCTTAAATCACTGAAATTTCAGTGAAGTAATTGGATTCCTTGCCCCTATAATATACATAACTTTTTTTACCAGTGTGTTCGGGGCCTGTGCATTAGACACCAGTGTTGTAGTTAAGACCTCTACAATCATGTGCGAAATGCTTGGGACAGTTTGTTTATTTTACGCATCCCCGCTCCCCTTATTCAATGTTGAATGCTGAAAAATAGTAAAAAGTGGTTGCGCTCAATGTCTGCTCCAACATTGTTTCCAGGGGGAGGGGAGGGGGAGCAAGCAAGTAATAGTACATAACGTGAGCTATGAAACATATCATGTATTTTCAGCCTTTTGTTCAATTCACAGAAATTTGATCTATAAAACGTCATCTGTCCCAACGATTTTCGCACAAGATTGTAGGTCTGAGACCAAGATCGTCCCATCGGAGACCAAATCTTTCCAAGACTAAGACCACCCCTTCCAAAACCGAGACTTCTAAGTTCCGAGACCGAGACCTTGGATTAATTGAGGGGGGGGGGGGCACATTGCTTTTTTAAATAATTTTTAGCAATGTTTGGTGAGTATGCTCCCCGAATTTGGGTATAGTGAGTCTTTCGGACTTGGCGAACGGTCAAAATCATGGGGCTTTCTGGTTGAAAATCGCCTGGAATGTGAGGAATAAGCAATTTATGGGTTATTTAGAGCTGAAATGAGCAAAATCAGAGGTTTTTCAGTGCTCTGTTTTGTTTAAATTCAGGGGTTTTTCGGAGCTGCATGATTCAAAAACGGGTGTTTCCGGGGAGCATTACAGTATGGTCATTTGTGTTAAGTGCCCCCGGGGTTGAACTGAAATTGGAAGCATATCTGAACATCATCACTTTTAATTTATTAAAAACTCAAAATATTGTTTAGTCCTAGAAATTTGATACATATTTAAGAATATACAGACAAATATAAATATCTTTTTCATTCATCTCATGACCCCAGCATCCAGAGGGTCACTGGATCACATGCTCTTGTGATATTTTTTTAAAACTTGCGTACAAATGGAAATGGGTAATTTTTTTAAAATGAATATTAATTTGAATTAGCGAGTTATAATACTGCATTATTTTGCCATTTCATTTATATTTAGGGCTAAATTTTACATATGATTGATTACTCATTATTATGAGTATAGCCATTTAAATTTATGAAATGCAGTAAAAAAAGAAAAGATTTCGAATTTGGTGCTTAGGTCGATTATTTACGTATTTGAATAATTGTGAGTTTAACAGCATTTATTGAAATTAAGGGTAAGAATTTGTAATGGCAGAAAATCTTTGTTTTTCTTCAGGTCGTGGGGGAGTGGGCGAGTGATTTTTGACACACATTCATGGGGTGCCTTTTAAATAAAATACTCTAAAAAGGCTTAGGAAAACAGTACGGAAATGCCTAAAATGTGCAAATTTTCCTGCGTTTTACCACATTTGTTTGGATCGAAATTAAAAGGGGAGAATGTGATGATTATTGCTTTATTGAAATACCTGATATCAGCAGTAGATGTTGGCATTGAGGTATTGATAAACTACCTGGTATTAGCATAGTTAAGAGCATCAGTATAGATGTGGGTATTGATTAAATACCTGTTCAGCAGTAGATGTGGGCATTGACATTCAGTAGGCATGATAGTAGATGTGGGCAATGATAAACTACCATATATCAGCAGTAGATGTGAGCATTGAATTATCTGATATCAGCAGTAGATGTGTGTATTGATAAACTACATGATATCAGCTGTAGATGTGAGCATTGAACTACCTGTTATCAGCAGTAGATGTGTGTATTGATAAACTACCTGATATCAGCTGTAGATGTGAGCATTGAACTACCTGTTATCAGCAGTAGATGTGTGTATTGATAAACTATCTGATATCAGCTGTAGATGTGAGCATTGAACTACCTGTTATCAGCAGTAGATGTGTGTATTGATAAACTACCTGATATCAGCTGTAGATGTGAGCATTGATTTACCTGTTATCAGCAGTAGATGTGTGTATTGATAAACTACCTTATATCAGCAGTAGATGTGAGCATTGAACTACCTGATATCAGCAGTAGATGTGTGTATTGATAAACTACCTGATATCAGTTGCATATTTGAGCATTAATAAACTACCTGTTATCAGCAGCAGCAGTGAGCATTGATGAACTACCTGATATCAGCAGTAGATGTGGGTATTGACAAATTACCAGATATCAACAGAAGATGTGGGTATTGATAAACTACCTGATATCAACAGAAGAAATGGGTATTGATAAACTACCTGATATCAGCAGTAGATGAGCATTAAACTACCTGATATAAGCAGTAGATATGAGCATTAAACTACCTGATATCAGCTGTAGATATGCATTAATAAACTACCTGATATCAGCAGCAGAAGTAAGCATTGATGAACTACCTGATATCAACAGAAGATGTGGGTATTGATAAACTAGGTGATATCGGCAGTAGATATGAGTATTGAACTACCTGATATCAGCAGTAGATGTGTGTATTGATAAACTACCTGATATCAGTTGTAGATATGAGCATTAACTACCTGATATCAGCTGTAGATATGAGCATTGATAAACTACCTGATATCAGCTGTAGATGTTGGTATTGATAAACTAGGTGATATCTGCAGTAGATGTGGGCATTGACAAACTACCTGATATCAGCTGTAAATGAGAGCATTAATAAACTACCTGGTATCAGCAGTAGAGGTGAGCATTAATAAACTACCTGGTATCAACAGTAGATGTGAACATTAATAAACTACCCGGTATCATCAGTAGATGTGAGCATTAATGAACTATCTGATATCAGCAGTATATGTGAATATTATTGAACTACCTGATATCAGCTCCAGATTTAAGCATTAATAAACTACATATACCTTGTATTAGCAGTAGCCGATATTAGCAGTAGATGTGGGTATTGGCAAATTATCTGATATCAACAGAAGATGTTGGTATTGATAAACTACTTCATATCAGCAGTAGATGTGAGCATTGGATTACCTGATATCAGTAGTAGATGTGTGTATTGATGAACTACCTGATATCAGCTGTAGATGTGAGCATTAATAAACTAAGCAGCAGAAGTGAGCTTTGATGAACTTCCCCGCTGATATCAGCAGTAGATGTCGGTATTGACAAATTACCTGATATCAACAGAAGATTTGGGTATTGATAAATTAGGTGATATCAACACAGTAGATATCAGCATTGACTAAGACCACCCCTTCCAAAACCGATCCTCTAAGTTCCGAGACCAAGACCGAGACCTTGGTTTAATTGAGGGGGGCACATCGCTTCCTTTTTTTAGCAATGTTTGGTGGGTATGCTTCCCCGAATTTGGGTATGGTGGGTCTTTTGGATTTGCGAATGGTCAAAATCATGGGTCTTGGCTTTCTGGTTGAAAATCGCCTGGAATGTGAGGAATGAGCAATTTATGGATTTATATTTAGAGCTGAAATGAGCAAAATCAGATGTTTTTCAGTGCTCTGTTTTGTTTAAATTCAGGGTTTTTTCGGAGCTGCCTGATTCAAAAACGGGTGTTTCCGGGGAGCATTACAGTATGGTCATTTGTGTTAAGTGCCCCCGGGGTTGAACTGAAATGGGAAGCATATCTGAACATCATCACTTATAATTCATTTTAATGAATTATAAGTAGAACTCCCAATATTGTTTAGTCCTAGAAATTTGATACATATTTAAGAATATACAGACAAATATAAATATCTTTTTCATTCATCTCATGACCCCAGCATCCAGAGGGTCACTGGATCACATGCTCTTGTGATGTTTTTTTAAAACTTGCGTACAAATGTAAATGGGTAATTTTTTAAAAATGATTATTAATATTAATTAGCGAGTTATAATACTGCATTATTTTGCCATTTCATTTATATTTAGGGCACAATTTTACATATGATTGATTATTCATTATAATGCGTATAACCATTTAAATTTATGAACTCCGGTAAAAAAGAAAAGATTTCAAGTTTGGCGCTTTATATGTCGATTACTTACATATTTGAATGATTGTGAGTTTCAACATTCATTGAAATTAAGGGTAAGAATAAGAATTTGTAATGACAGAAAATCATTTTTTTTCTTCAGGTCGAGGGGAGAGGGCAAGCAATTTTTGGCACACGTTCATGGGGTGCCTTTTAAATAAAATGCTCTAAAAAGGCTTAGGTATATGTGAGCATTAATAAACTACCTGTTATCAGCAGCAGCAGTGAGCACGGATGAACTACCTGATATCAGCAGTAGATGTGGGGTATTGACAAATTACCTGATATCAACAGAAGATGTGGGTATTTATAAACTACCTGATATCAGCAGTAGATATGAGCATTGATTAACTATCTGATATCAGCTGTAGATGTGGGCATTGATAAAATAGGTGATATCTGCAGTAGATGTTGGTATTGATAAACTACCCGATTTTAGCTGTAGATGTGAGCATTAATAAACTACCTGATATCAGCAACAGAAGTGAGCATTGATGAACTTCCCCGCTGATATCAGCAGTAGATGTGGGTATTGACTAATTACCTGATATCAACAGAAGATGTGGCTATTGATAAACTACCTGATATCAGCTGTAGATGTGAGCATTAATAAACTACCTGATATAAGCAGCAGAAGTGAGCATTGGTGAACTACCTGATATCAGCAGTAGATGTGGGTATTGACAAATTACCTGATATCAACAGAAGATGTGGGTATTGATAAACTACCTGATATCAGCAGTAGATATGAGGATTGATTAACTACCTGATATCAGCTGCAGATGTGAGGATTGATTAACTATCTGATATCAGCTGTAGATGTGGGTATTGATAAAATAGGTGATATCTGCAGTAGATGTGTGTATTGATAAACTACCCGATTTCAGCTGTAGATGTGAACATTAATAAACTACCTGATATCAGCAGCAGAAGTGAGCATTGATGAACTACCTGATATCAGTAGTAGATGTGGGTAGGTATTGACAAATTACCTGATATCATCAGAAGATGAGGGTATTGATAAACTATTTGATATCAGCAGTAAATATGAGCATTGATTAACTACCTGGTATCAGCTGTAGGGCCTAGATGTTGGTATTGATCTGCAGTAGACTAGATGAGAGCATTAATAAACTACCTGATATCAGCAGTAAAGGTGAGCATTAATAAACTGATAACAGCAGTAGAAGTAGGCATTTACAAACTACAGTCGTAGATGTGAGCATTGATAAACTAAACGCATCCCAAAAAGAAAGTATCCAGTTTGATTTTGGTCCACAAAGATGGGGGTCTTAAATCAAAACCAGCCAAAAGTATGTTACAGATAAATTTATTCCGCACAGTTTGATACCTCATTTGTCCAAATCGAAGCAGAATTGATGACACAATGACCTTTTAAAGGCAATCACCTCAATTTTTAAAGTTGCAGTAATCTCTATTTATAATGTGGTTTTCCTGCTTCTCAAGATTCTTCATAAAGGTACACCATAACAGAGAAGGACTAAGACTGTTTGACTTCACTTCCTGTGTTTTATTGAATACAGATACTCTTTTAGTCCTTCCTCAATGTTTTACCCATCACTTTTCACAGTCAATATCTGGTATGTCCTCCTGCTGCACCAACGACTGCCAGGCATCTGCGGCGCATGCTCTCAGCGAGATGTCTGATGGCCTTGATCTGTCGCTGCCCATATTGAGAAGCAGGGTCAAATTTACTGCAACTTTTAAAATTGAGGTGATTGAATTCAAAAGGTCATTGTGTCATCAATTCTGCATCGATTTGGTCAAAATAAGAGGTATCAAACTGTGCGGAATAAATTTATCTGTAACATACTTTTGGTAGGTCTATATTTAAGACCGCATCTGTGACTTATGGCCCAAAATCAAACTGGATACTTTCTTTTTGGGACGCGTTTATATCATATCAGCTGTAGATGTGAGCATTAATAAACTACCTGGTATCAGCAGTAGATGTGAATATTAATGAACTGCCTGATATCAGCTTCAGATTTGAGCATTAATAAACAACATATACCCGGTATCAGCAGTAGCTGATATCAGTAGTAGATGTGGGTATTGACAAATTATCTGATATGATCAACAGAAGATGTGGGTATTGATAAACTACCTGATATCAGCAGTAGATGTGAGCATTGAACTACCAGATATCAGCAATAGATGTGTGTATTGATAAACTACCTGATATCAGCTGTAGAAGTGAGCATTAATAGACTACCTGATTTCAGCAGCAGAAGTGAGCATTGATGAACTATCTGATATCAGCAGTAGATGTGGGTATTGGGTATCTGATATCTGATATCAGTAGGCATGGTAGTAGATGTGAGCATTGATAAACTACCTAATATCAGCATTTGATGTGAGCATTAATAAACTATCTGATAGTAGGCATGGTAGATGTGTGCACTGAACTACCCGATATCGGCCGTATATGTGTGTATTGATAAACTACCTGATATCAGCTGTAGGTGTGAGCATTAATAAACTCCCTGATATCAGCAGCAGAAGTGAGTATTGATGAACTACCTGATATCAGCAGTAGATGTGAGTATTGATGAACTACCTGATATCAGCAGTAGATGTGGGTATTGACAAATTACCTGATATCAACAGAAATGTGGGCTCCTGATATCAGCAGTAGATATGAACATTGATAAATACCTGATATCAGCAGTAGATGTTGGCATTGAGGTATTGATAAACTACCTAGTATTAGCAGTAGATAGTTGATAGATGTGGGTATTGATTAACTACCTGATCAACAATTGATGTGGACATTGACAAACTGCAACAGAAGATGTGGGTATTGATAAACTACCGGATATCAGCTGTAGATGTGAGCATTAATAAACTCCCTGATATCAACAGCAGAAGTGAGTATTGATGAACTACCTGATATCAGCAGTAGATGTGGGTATTGACAAATTACCTGATATCAACAGAAGATGTGGGCTCCTGATATCAGCAGTAGATATGAACATTGATAAATACCTGATATCAGCAGTAGCTGTTGGCATTGAGGTATTGATAAACTACCTAGTATTAGCAGTAGATAGTTGATAGATGTGGGTATTGATTAACTACCTGATCAACAATTGATGTGGGCATTGACAAACTGCAACAGAAGATGTGGGTATTGATAAACTAACTGATATCAGCTACAGATGTGAGCATTAATTAACTGCCTGGTATTAGCAGTATATCAGCAATGGTAAACTACTTAATATTAGAGTAGATGTGAGCATTGTGATATGATCAGCAGTAGGTGTGGACATTGACAAACTAGCTGATAGCATCGGTAGATGTGGGTATTAATAAATTACCTGATATCGGCAGTAGTAGATGTGAACATTGACAAACTAGGTGATAGCATCAGTAGATGTGGGTACATGTATTGATAAACTACCTGATCAGAAGAAGTTTGTATACGCTGGCGAAGTTACGTAATAATCGGATTAACTACCATAGCAATATGTCAAACAATTTTTGAATATACCGCGCTGCACTGATACGTTCACGCGGTACCTCTGCATTGAACCATATCACGCTGATCACATGCACCTGTAAGATTAGTATATTTGAAAAGACCAGTATTGTATTCAATCTATAATTGCAGACATACACAGGCGATTAGTTCAACCTGCTTGTAGTGCAGCGCGATATGTTCAAAATTGTTTTGACCTATTGATATGGTAGTTAACCCGATTAATTACGTAACTTCGCCAGCGTATTGATTATTACCTGATATCAGCAGTAGATGTGTACATTGACAATCTACAGTAGTAAATGTGGGCATTGCCTATCTGATATCAGCTGTAGATGGGAGCATTAATAAACTATCTGATATCAGTAGGCATGGTAGTAGATGCGGGCATTGATAAACTACCTGATATCAGCAGTAGATGTGTGTATTGATAAAACTACCTTATATCAGCAGTAAATATGAGCATTTGACTACCTGATATCAGCAGTACATGTGTGTATTGATAAACTACCTTATATCAGCTGTAAATTAATGAACTACCTGATATTAGCAGCAGATGTGAGTATTGGTGAACTACCCCGCTGGTATCAGCAGTAGATGTGGGTATTAACAAATTACCTGATACCAACAGAAGATGTTGGCATTGAGCTACCCGATATCAGCATTAGATGTGTGTATTGATAAACTACCTGATATCAGCTGTAGATGTGTGTATTGATAAACTACCTGATATCAGCAGCAGAAGTGAGCATTGGTGAACTACCTGATATCAGCAGTAGATGTGGGTATTGAGTATCTGATATCAGTAGTCATGGTAGTAGATGTGGGCATTGATAAACTACCTAATATCAGCAGTAGATTTGAGCATTAATAAACTGCCTGATATCAGCAGCAGAAGTGAGCATTGATGAACAAATGTTATCAGCAGTAGATGTGGGTATTGACAAATTACCTGATATCAACAGAAGATGTGGGTATTGATAAACTAGGTGATATCAGGATATCAGCTGTAGATGTGGCCATTGATAAACTAAGTGATATCTGCAGTAGATGTGTGCATTGATAAACTACCTTATATTAGCATTATATTGGCATGATAAACTATCTGATATAAGCTGTATATGTGGGTATTGATAACTACCCGATACCAGCAGTAGATGTGGGTACTGATAAACTACCTGTTATCAGCGGTAGATGTGGGCACTGATAATCTACCTGCTATCAGCAGTAGATGTGCGCTTTGATAAACTACCTAATAGCGTCAGTAGACGTCGGTATTGATAAACTACTTGATATCAACAGAAGATACGGGCACTGATAAATTACCTTACCTGATATCAGCAGTTGGTGTGAGCATTGATACATTTCCTAATATCAGCAGTAGATGTGGGTATTGATAAACTACCTCATATCAATGTGAGCATCGGGTAATAAATATCGCCAGTAGGACATTACTAAATCAATAAAGCTGTTGTATTATCTTGCCTTAGAAGTTAAACGATTAGTAAAATTAATTAATGAAATACTGCTCTGGTACTTAGAAATTGAATATAATAGCTAGCTGTAACAGGTTTAAAAGAGACACGTGGGTGAAAGATGCTGTTAACGGAATGAAGTGACAGTGACAAGATCACGTGGACAAAATATAAATTTTTTCATGGATAGATTATTTTTATTCATGTAATATGCAAGAAATAATGGTGCGGTGTCCGATACACGGAATTCCGTAGTTACATTGATAGCACATAATGTACATAAAATAAGTTTCTTTTATAGTATAGAACACAATTTTATCCTACAAAAATAAAATATACCTTTTCATATATTACACGATGCATTACGCCAATTTGTTAACTTTTACTTTACCCTGAACATTCATCTCCTTATAGTTTCCATAACAATCGCCATCTTAACACATAAATAACATCTAAAATCATTAAATAAGAACTAATACAACAAACCATCGTGGCCAACGATAACAGAAGAGTTCAGTTCTTCAGGCCCTGTCTCTCAAACTCGCGTGTATACAAGTATGTGCATGCCATGGGCGTCAATCTGGACGGGAGCCACGTTTTGAAAAAATTAACCATTTTGTTCTTTTTAACCATTTATTGACAATTTACGACAAATGTCCCCATCCCTACTTTTGCAGACGGATTGACGCCCAAAGCCATCTTAGCGCGTAGGTACGGTATGGTCCTTTTGAACAGTGTTTAAAAATTGGGCGCGTAACGGCCAAAAGCAACGGAAAAGTTTTTAAAAAAATTAAAAAACAAAATCGCATAGCACATAACTTTCTTGCAAATTGTTTGAGAGATAAACTCCTTTTCCTTATGTTCCGTCTCATTTGTACACTTTATGTACATCGCGGACAAGACGAATATCCAATAAGTGGTCAATTATCATTTTGATTACAGATTGATGAAACTAACGCAGTATGATAAACAGCTGCAGGGTAGTCAATGATTGAGATTTTATTCGTCCAAGAATTCTGTCACAAATTGCTCGCATACAAAAGGTTTTCGCTAATTTGGAAATTGACTGAAATTGAGAACTAACAAATTCAAAATATCCGGAGGTTGGTTACCGTGGATTTCAGATATTATTGTTTTATATAAAAATGTTGTAAAATATTTTTGGCAAACATTTGCAACATCTTTTGTCAACACTTTTGGAAAACATATTGCAGCAAGTTTTCAACAATGTTTTTAAATATTATTAACATGTTTCATACCCTTTTATCTGTAAGGCCTCGTATCAATAGGCTGTTCCCTTGTGGCGTGTGCCCTTGTTCCGTGATCACTTTTTCCCATGTGACCTGCCACACAGACAACGAACCGTAGCGGCCACTAAGCAAAACAAAGGTTCGTTGTCTGTGTGGCAGGTCACATGGGAAAAAGTGAACACGGAACAAGGGCACACGCCACAAGGGAACAGCCTATGGATACGAGGCCTAAAACGTTTTGCGTTTGCTGGCATTGTGCTCAAAGGCTTAAGAGTCAAATGCTTGAGATTTTGATGTTTTAAATTGAAGTTTAAGGTATTTTTGCGTTGACTACCCTGCAGTAGGCCCCTACTGTTGACACCATGTGTTATCCATTTCCATTAATAACGACGCGACCTAAATAAAATAATACAGAGCCACATAAAATGAAATGACATTGGGATAGCATCACACTATAGAACCAATTGTACTATTCAAACAAACCTGTACGAAATAAAATGAACTGTTCTACTTTATTAATACGAATTAAATTAATGAAGGTAATTCACTACACAAGTGCATTGGGTGACAATTAAATATGTACCGTTTACTTAGTCAAAATAGGTTAAACAAATAAAAAACAAACTGTATTCCCATATACAGGGTATTTTAATAAATCCATTTAAAAGAAAATAATAATTAAAAAAAAAAAAAAAAAAAAAATATCGTGAGGATTGATATACAGGGAAAAAATTCCCTATAGCTCGCCTACTTGATTCTACCATTTGATCATGGAACACTTTTTAAAGTGCCAGTATACATTCCGGTGACATCGCAACCAGAAAAGACGAGAAAATGGTACGGAGAAATAAACCACTACCAATGAGCCGAATTGACCAAGTTATCCATGTCATTGTGGCTATTTCTGTTACAACGTACACCATATTTATTTGACCAAAGTACAAGTGTTACGTAAGTCTACATAAGGCTCAGTTCATACTTTTTATCTTATTTATTCGACGTCGAATATTCGGTGTAGCAAGTATCCGTTATTAATTTTAATTCCATTTCATTTCCAGTGCTGTGTAACTTCTAACGAATGTTTGATGACGTAAAATCAATAATATATTTCTACCAGACATTCGACTTCAAATATAACTGAAATTTTTGTATGTCAATAAAAATTCGTTAGAAGATAAAATTGAAATAGATAACGAATACTTGTTAAGACATAAAGACCGTCTTTACTAATAGTATAGGCCTGTATATTCTCTTAGAGAATGTTTTTGCAGTGCAGTACACTGTACAGGCAGATGAGTTAAATCAATAATGATGTCAGCATTTGTCTATTTTTTATCGTATCAACTCTCGAGCATCCAATGACATTTGACCTATAAAAACGTAAATATAACACTATCTCTGATATAATGTAATGAAAGAGCACACATGAAATGTGATTTTAACCATTTAAACTCAGCACCGTTTGAATTAAATCCGTCATCCTGCTTAATTGTAATGGTCAGAAAGAAGCATATAAGATACTGGCAGTAATTATAATAGTAGGGCCTAACGCATATTTCAGAATTGTATATTTGATACATTCAAGTACAGGGTGTAACAATAAAATTTATACAATTGCATTTTGACTTCTCAGGAAAAAACTAAAAGAGTTATGGCACAAATGTTATATGCAATACAATTAGTAATATCTTGGCTAAAAGAAGACGTTTAGTTGGTTTCTTTACTAGCTTGGGTTCAAAAGTTATGTCCGATTAATTAAAACGTCCAGAAAACGTGTTGGGCCACTTTTGCCATGTTTGCGCACATCAAGTTTGTACCGCGTAGATATGCTTATCGTGCATTAAACATCAAAGAACGGACACAAAAGAATTATAAGTCGTGTTTCGTCATATAATTAACATGAACTTAATGATAATATGATCTTTCTTTAAAATCTATAAATGAAGTCATGAAATTTCTTTCAAATTATCTTATAAATAATGTAATTTCTCATATCCCTGAGATATCGTTGGTAAAACTGAGAACAGTTTTTGCATCCATAAGTACAAAACAATAGGATTTTGAAATTAAGTTCAGCTTGGCTTCTAGTTGTTCTGGGGCGACCACTATTGCCAGCATTTCTGTTAACAAATTCCACATACTTCTCATAGTTATATGTAATTGTATGCCTTGATGGAAGACTTGAGTTTGGAAAATGAGCTATAAACAATCTTATGGTTTCTGCTTGACTCCATGTGCTACCGAATGTCACAACCATAAAAATACGCTCTTCCAACGTGAATTAGGGTTGAAGTTGTTGAGCTGCAGCCACGATTTCTGTAAATGAGGTTGTTATGTCAGTGATTAGTTGTGACTTTCAAAAACTCAAGGAGATATTCTATTATGTAATCATTTCTACCACTTCGAATACCCCATTGTTTAAAACTACCTATCATAAGAGCATCGTCCATGGTTCCAACTCTATTCAGTCACTTTTGTAACAGTTTAGACAAAAGTGGCCCAAGCGGTTTTAAGACTAGGTTACATAATTGGCCATATCTTCACTTTTATACCGTCGATTTTATTGAAGCAAAGCTTAGCTGGTGGCTAAAGAAATTCTCTTGATAGATATATAAATATCAAACCACAACATAAGCGGCATACTTGTGTCATTCTATTTTCAAAATTGTACAAATTTTATTGTTACACCCTGTACATTTCTAAATATAGAGAAAGTTATGATAAACACTGATGTATTCAGACTAATGTGTACATGCGTATAAAGTTATGCATCAATGGAAGATAGAAATATATAGCTGTCATATATGCAAAGAACATGACTAAAATTATTTAATTATGAATCGAGGGTTCAAAAATGAATTTTTATTAAGACAATAAACCCCCCATAGAACACCACAGTTAAGCCGCCATGATAATAAGTGGGGTTTCTTTAATTTCCACCCCATTATTTCGGCTTACATTGACCAGACATCCTTCCAGACAGTTGTTACTTTATTTCATATTTTTGGCAAAGAATAAAACAATTCAAATTTGACCGAGAGTGTATATAATGCCTATAGAAAATACCACATATGATAAAAGTATATACATGCATATATGCACTGACCTAATAAAATCGGAAACACTGTCAAAGATATTGATTGCCCTTTATTTATACATGTTGTAAAATTATAGGGTTAGGTGTTTATCTGAAATCCATCGAAATACCTATTTTAATAACACGTTCCACCCATAAACCACCATTTTTGCACACTATAATATCCTTTTCCGTCTTACATCATGAACATGGTAGCCTCTATAATCATAATATATCGGAATCAAATTATTTTCTTAACAATATCACAGTACGCACAAGACATATCACGATATGCACATCGATTTCGTTTGTGCATGCAGAATATGTGCAGTGTAAGCAGATACGATTTCTGCTTTCAATAAATGTCGACTTTGACCAGGGTCATTCTATTTCAGATATATTTTTAATGCTGTTATCCAAGTCTTACTTAATCTGATTCAAAACTTGCTTATTAAGGATATTAGAACAACTGACTTGGTCGTCCAGCTTCTGTATTATTGGTAACTCCATCTATACCATGTTTAGAGTTGCTACAGACATTCCATTCCGGGCCGGTTTAACCTTTACAACAAATTAATTTGTCATGCATCTGTTAAGATAACACGATATTTTTAGAATTGTAGATACATTTAATAGCTCGTCAATATTACTCAATCAAAATCCAATTTAATTGTTTGTTGCGAAAAGACGTTCTTAGTTCATATTTACATTTTTAAAATTAGGCTGTTTAAAAAAAAAAAAGCCGAAAGAAAGAAATACAGAAAGAAAGGAAAACAAAAGAACGAAAAAGAAAGGAAGAATGAACAAGAAATGAAAAGAAAGTTAAACATGAACTGGTGAACAATATCTAGCAAAAAAATAATAATTAGGCCTATATCATGTATATCGCTCATTGAATTGAAGTGAATCTTGCACCCTGTAGACCTAAAATATATACATCTCATCTGTATTCTGTTCTGTTAACCTGTCATCATGTTCATGAACACTTCTAAATACACCGCAGACAATTCTGTACTATCTGCATGTAATTAAGCTCCGCTGGTGAAGGCAAGATGTTATCAATTGAGCGTTACCGCAAATCATCCTTACAAGACATACTCGTACATTAGTTGAGTCAATCTAAGATTAGTCCGATAACGCCAGAAACATGTTTGAGGAATTAGATATTCAAAATATAACGAAATCACATTCACTAAACATGCAAAATGTTCAGGCTCTACATTTATAAAGAGTCAAACATTTTGCGAGGGTTGTTTGAAAATCTGGTCGTGTTTAAAAGGGATGAAAAAGTTACACGGTGAGAATAAAGACGTCTCTTGGTTCACAGGGATTTCATGTGAAGCCAAAAGGAGCAAATCCATTTCAAACTTTTATCATGAAACTTTAATACTGAACATTCACATCGGGAGTGTCAAGATTGTAGAATGTTTTCGTTTCATTTACCGTAGGCCTATATTGTTGCTCTGTACTTTTATTTGTTAATTTATTTATTTTCAAACCGGAAAAGAATGTTTTGGAAAATCGATATAAATAATTTACATCATTTAATGATGTTACACAATGTATGTCAATATAAAATACTGCTTTCCCTCAATCTATAAGTTATCTTACAATAGCACGATATGATATAGCGTCTAGAGTATGACGTAATAATAAGATGTTCGTGTCAGTGGTGGTTATCATTACATCCCTACTTTTAGCATAATAAACATCACGACCCTTGAATATAACACTGTAAAATATCTGTCATCATATTCATCAACCAAGGCCTACATATAACAGTAAGAATATATTTTGATAAAGACAACAAATAGAATTTTTCTATTATATATATACCCAACAAAAATCCAATTGCCGACAGCACATCTAAAAAGGTATCGTACTCTTGAAGGTATAATCTAATGCAGGTGTTATGAACACACCACAACAACGTTTTTTTTAAATACTATTATTGTGATGTAGAGCAAAAAGGTGAATTTGTAAGATTACTAAAAAAAGCTTAGGGATGAAATCAAAACTCGACCGCCGGTTGACAGCGGTTGAACCGCGTTCCATTGTTTAGAACAATAGAAATTTAGAAACCGGCTTCAACCGGAGCATCGACCGTCGGTCGAGTTTGGATTTCATCCCTTAGTTCTCAGTAATTGAATGCAAGTAATGTACACAATTCCAGGAAGCACGGGTTTGTTGGGCGCTCTATCAAATAAGATAACGCTTTACTGTCTAAGTTAGAGGTATATCGCCGTTTTGTAGTTAAAGTGAGAGGTAGCATAATCTCCAACTACTTTTGTCATGGTGTATATAACAGTATAAAATTTCGGCACATGATTGATTTGTGTTAAGTTAAGGAAATGTTTTTGCAAGTGAGAAAGACAGTGTAAATTATAAATTATACTCTCATTGATAAAGTATTATGACAGATATAATTTAATAGACTCTTTTTTTTCTATAGATACTACAAGCCCTGTCTATGAAATACTGGAAAGGTGATGATATGCTAGACCTAATTAGTCTTTGTAGAAAAGTTCGCATGGCTTTTGATACAATGGAATTACTGACACTCATACATGTATGTTGGTCATTTGAAGGAAACCATCAAAAGATGAGGTAATTAGCGTCTGGGATATACAATATTTGGAGTCATCAAATGCAGTTATACATATGACAAATATACCTTGATGAAAATGTATTTGTTGACATTCAAAACCATCGAACATTGAAATTCTGATAGGATAAGAAATCATTAGCATTTATACTTCGTGATATTTGAAGGTAATATAAACAAAATATAAAATTGTGCATGATGTGTTTACAATATATAGAGCCAAATTCTCCCTATGGTGATGATTACCCATTATGTGTAGACAAGCCACTCCGTTTTCATCACTTTCGGTACGTAAATAGTAAGCCGATATCCTAAATAATATAGTCATGTATACGAAGTACCTGCCATTCTGTCGCAGAATGCCCGTGTCCGTTACCATATCATCAACATATTCATGTTCGAAGTGTAACCTGCTTCAAGGAAACGTAACAGGTACATAAGGGTACACTGGCCGAGGTTACCATCGAGATTCACCACGGCTATTGTGGTTTGCGGTCCTATTAAAGGTAAACCTGGATGTACATCATATTGGAAAATGGTTGAGCGAAAATAAATTGCGAAATGATGAATTATATATATTTCATTAGGAACGCTGAAGAATCTCTTCATAATCCTCTGATCAGGACTAAAATATAATTCCAGTACAGATCAACGTATAAATTAAAGGTTCCATGGCTTCTGTAACGGCAAAAAAATATATAAATGTTGTCGCCGACTCACCAAGTAATAACTTCCAAGTTTATACCGTATACATATCAATTGCTAAATTTGATTGACGGTCTGTCCAGGGTCTGAAGTTTCTTTTACAACATACCTATAGCACAATAGATTTTAGAACTATCAACTGCCCGCCTTAGGCTGTCGTTTCAGCAACCCAATATCTTGTTTCTCATATCCATCATGACAAATATAAGCCTAGATTGTCCGCCTTCGCATAAAATCAAGAAGTACTCATGTCATAGTGGCACGCTACATATTTTCTTGAATGCTGCGATGAAAAGCACACCAATCTGAAGTTACCCGTATCAGAAAGACACAAACGTAGTGCATAACGTCACACGTTTACGTATTACACAATTATACACTCCGAATCGTCTTTTTTCGGTGGTGTTTTTGTAAAGCAGTATTCTTGCGAAGAATCTTTTGGTTTTGATGATTTCTTTCCTTTGTGTTTTTCCTGTGGGTCTTGTACTTCTACAACCAATAAAGCTTCCACATTTCTGCCCGCGTCTACGTCAGTACCTTCATCTTCTCGTGGTTCGTCATCATCCAATTCCTTACTGGCTGTTCGTCCTATTGTATCAAGTATTCGAATTCCTGTCTTTTTTCTCTTCTCCTGTGTTGAGCAAATTGCTAAATGTGCATTCATGTCTTTGATGACATGTCTTGGTACTTTCAGAGTTACTAAAGCTTCGTGCCATGGAAAATTGGGGTTATAAATAAGAGGTCCAAATAGCATCATGAGTGCATTGCCTTGTCCACTTCGGCCTATATATTGTCTGTTAAACTGGAACATCATGGAAGCAGGGCGAATGCGAAATGGCCAACTACTTGCCGCAGTGGTAAATGGAATACGATCGCTAGTAAAAGGTGGAGTGTGTTTGCGAACGGTAAGCGGGGTTTTACTGCCTTTAGGTTTGTTTGCTACAGGTTTTGGGACATGTCTTGGCCGTTCTTGATCAGCATGATCTTCATCAGCATGAGCAAGATTGGAAACGCCTCTTGGTTGGTCTCTTGGTTGGTGTTGATCAGCATGATCTGTGCATGTGTGATCTTGCTCTGAAACATAGCTTGGATCCGCTGTTGCACCTAGCACCGGCTCATGATGAAGCTCATTAGTATAATTTCTAGATAATTTTTCTTCAACAACAACACTCTCGTCAGAGCGACCCTCTCCATGATCGACCCCAGAGTCATGATCACTTTCAACTCTCTGGTCTTGCACATGCACACGCTCGTGGATATCTTCCAAAATATCTGGATCAGTATCTGTGCAAGGTGTTTCTACACCGTACAAAGTATCTGATGGAGATAACAAGTCCTCGGCAATGTCAACTTCTCTCAATGGCACCGACCATGATACAGGGCTTGGGAGCATAGTGACAGAAGTTAACGACGAAGATTCAGACATTGATCTGGCTGAGTCGTATTCATGAGGGGGTGGAATTCCTATTGAATCATAGGAAGTATTTGCAACCGAATGAGAGGATGCTTTCCATTCCTCTTGTATCTCCTCCTCCTCCTCCTCCTCCTCTTCATCCGACTCATCATCAGCATCTTCTGGTGAAATTAAGCGAACATATTCATATTGCGCATCATAAGCATCATAAGCATCAGGATCAGATTGAGTGGAGAGAGTTGACGAATCACCATCCGTATCCATCACCGCGCAATCTGAATCTGAATCCAGTTCTGAATAATACAAACTGCGAGGTACAGCGAGTCTAGTAGGAGTACGTGGAGTGGCAACACATGGTGGTTCATCAGCCATTGTTTGTGTGCCGAAAGTCTGTGTAGGTGTTACTGGTCGAGGGTTTCCAGGAGTGAATGTTGGACTCAAAGAACGTGGACTTACTGAAGGACTGGCATTACGAGATGTCACAGTTGTTCTTGTATATTTGTATGGAACCACTGGACTAACATCTTCACCAGTACGTGTTCTTGTTATCTTTGTATATTTGATTTCAAGTATACCTTCAAATGAATAGAACTGCTTCAGCTCATCCAACTGTGCTAATGGGGCATCTTCTTCATCACCATCCTGTAAAATTGTAGTTTCTTTAATGATATTGAGACCAACTTTAGGATCCGTTGTTACTGTTCTTGTTGTTCTACTTGTTCTAGGGGATAACGCTTTTGACTGTGATTGTGACAGTGGCGCCGCTGATGCAGTCGCCTCAGGTGGTGATGATTCATCAGCAGGTTCTGACGAGGTACTCACAACTCTTTTTTTCTCAGTTTTTAAGGTAAATGACCGAGTTCGAGGTCTTGTTCCGTCATTCTCTATTGTATCGCTTGATTGTGCTGAAGACGTTGAATTGCGATCACTACGTACATTTCCATTCTCGGGGCGTTTTTCTTCGTCTTCTTTCTCTAAAGATTGCTGGTGTTTTAGTTGTAGTCTTTGAACAACTCCTGGTATAACATCAGCAGCAGTTGGTCGAGCTGGTCGTGTACGTGTAGCAGCACCTCCATCTCCGGTTGCACCCCCTAGTCCGTCTGCTGCTGTGCGATGAGCACTTCTACCATCGCCTAGCTGTGCTGAGGTTTTATTAGGACTCTTGAGGAACACACGAACTTTAACCGGGAGTTGTTTTAGCTGCAATGGAAAAAACAGATAAAGAAAATATCAAACGATTGAAAACTCCATATGCATATACACGCATGGAAAGAATTCAGTAATAGTGAAATATCAATATATCTATTAAAGAACTAACCTGCGTTGCTAACTTTAAATGATTTCGAACGTGTTTTGGATGGAAAAATATGAAAATTTATTTTCATTCGTGCTAAAATGCACTTGGGCCTAGGGTAATAGGTATTGCATGATTCAACTTTGATTTCAATGTTTAAGGGACTGCTCTGCGAAACTTCGATTTCTATGACCTTTTCATTTATCATTGGGATTTCATTTTACTCAAGTACAAAAAGTACTCCAGTTGGAAACATAATCAAAATGACAACATTTGACGTTTATCGTGTTTATAAATCCCGACAATATGCAAGCAACTGCCAACCATCTGTTCCTGCAAAGTATATTCTGGCTTTGGTATTTAAATAATAGAATTAGTTTGAATGGCAAGGGAACATTGCTATCAATAAACTAGACATTCACTTTCAACATTCAATATGTTGTACCTAAAACTTCTTTGATTTTTTAAAACTCAAGTGGAATCTCTATTGCCATGATTAAAGTTAATTATAATTTATTTTTTTATAATTCTGAAAACATACTGCTTTTACACCACCACCCCCCCCCACACACACACACAGCTATTGACGCAGACAACCCTTTGCTTTCAATTGAACTATATATTTTACTAGGCCCTATATCCTGGCAAACAGTATTTTTAAACAACTACCAAATTTCTTTCCAAATGCGCTCACCAGTATTCAATTGCAAGGTTTTTAATTTCACAATCCGCACAGGTCAGTGATTTATTGAAGTTCAAGTTTAATATTTCACCAATTCAATGGATTAATTTGATTTAACAAACAGGTATTAGTGCACACCACTATAAACAGTAAGAAGCAATCACATATCTTTGGTTTGTCAATGGAAGACCCGTGTGTTCAGTAATATTATATGCTTCAAATGTATACAGACATGGCAAATAAAGCTGTCATGTACATGTACTTTTAAATTTCTACGTAATACGCGTGTTTCTTTAAATATAATACGTGGGTGACGAGGAAGCACTATTGCATGGACTATGTGAAATATTCTGTAGCATGCTTCCGTTAACACTCTGATTTGACTAAACTGATAATGTAACATAGAGATATCTTATTCTCCTATTATTCATAAAGCGTGTCTTGTACTTCAAATGCACACGTATGTACACATAGGGGCATTACTCCTGTATACATTTTATTTCATTTAACATATTCCCGGTTCCCTGCAGTATAATTAAATAAAAGCACTCCTTTCATCCAGAGCTATTCCTCTACACTGGCTGCTATGCATTGCCTAATACTAAACAACCAATTTAATAACATGAAATGCAGTGTTGAACGTTAATATTGCATGCTTCATTTTGAAACAATTATTAACCCAGCGCAATCAGGAGGCAGTTTAAGATATGATATTTTGACGGTGGCCATATTTTAAAGTATTAGGCTATATGTATAAAAGTCCTGCAGCTAGTAATGGTTTTTACGAAAAACATAAGTGGGCGGAGGCAAGTTTATGATAACAAGAGAGGATCTCAATAGCTCTCTTATCCGAATTCCCCTAAAGGATGAATATCCAGGAACTTGAATACAAGGTACAGAATACATGTACAAGGTTGGGGTCAAAATACAACACGTCAAGACTGGTCATTTGACATTTTGTGCTGGATTATTTCATATCATCAAAGAATATCGCATTAACTATAAAATGAAAGAGACAGACGTAATACAGTATCGAGGTGCTTTAAATATTGAATTCCAGGAAATGACTCTTCACTTTTTTACATTTGCTTAAATTACTTTTTGTTGTATAATTAAATAGGTGTAAATTACCCTTCTTTGTGTCTTTATTCTGTTCCATTAGTTGGTATAGTTTTCAGGTGATCGGTTGCTTGTTTGTTAATTTGTATGTTTGATTAATTTACTAGAAGTTGTATCCGATTTATTCACACATTCTGATATGAGTCAATCATGGAATTGGAAAGAATGTTAATTTCCAAGTATACACCTCGTGACAACATTTAATGTTATTCATTTCTACATATTTCTCTATTATTTCTCTATTTTATTAATTTGTTACAATACATATATACAAAAGAAAGCAAGGGCAGAAGCAGGGCTTGATATAGATAACGAATTTCATTGCAGATAGACACTATCAGTAGTGTATCATCAAATTATTGTACCTTACAGTACCTAACGTATGTATTGAAATGTTAAAAGCAACTTTCAATTGCACAAAAATCATTAGATTAAGTACACATTATTAATACAAATAGATTAAAGAGATCAATTGCCTGGAACTATATACTTAAGTAACTAAAAGATATCAAAATACAATGAAATCATGAATTATACATTAATTAACAATGTTCATACATGTATTTAACAATGTTCGTGATATATGGCAAAGTGTGAACATGGTGTTGAGTAATAACCCTGAGGTATCATGGTTATATTTACCCGGATTAGCTAGATTATTTGATAAAAACCAATGTGCGTCGTCATAGCAACGTACCTTTAAATGAACGCTTCTTGCCCATTACGGGATATTATTAATTTAGCTCATTATTATCATAATGCTGCACGTCAAGACGAAATCACAGTGTGAGAAGTTGAAGCATTAATGCACTGAGGCTATATAATTACATTGGAAAAGCTATCCGAAAAAGATATAGCCCATGCATGTGTAGTTTGATATAATACTATCTATCGTATAGGAACAGGTGTGTCTATCTCATCATACAAACAATGCATGTAGATGAGCAATGAGCATGACAATTCAAAATTAATGTTTTACGTATTGCAGTAAAAAGCAAATTAGTCGCATTCATTTAAAGGAAACACCTTTTGCATGTATAAAATTTGTGCTTTTTGTCTGCTGCACAGCTCGCAAACTTTGGTAGTATGCACTTTATAAATTCAATTTATTATGTTAAAATTATGTCACTGTTGAACTAAATGTAATCTTTGTGTCAGTGTAATATTTGTCTTGAATTGTCTTAAAAAGATAAGCTCCATAACTATTTTAATTGAACTCCCCCAGAAGGCCCAGATTATAAACCATATTGATTATTGTTATCAGTCTAGCCATGGTGGTTTCTGGGGGTCAACCCCTTTTATTAGTAATTGAAAGTCAAAGACTTCATCAACTGAAGCCCCATTTCAATCAAATATCATAGAATTTTGATTTCATAACGTAGGGCCTATCTCGAGTTTAATATTCTCAACCCGCATAAATTGGAATTTCACCCCCATAAAAACCCCATCATATAAAATTTATTAGAGACCTACGGCTATATATAAATTATGGCAAATACCCAAAAACATTTTGTAACCCGGGGTAAATCCCTATAATGTAACATTCACCGGTTGTGTGAGGGATGTGGCCATGTGGGGGTGTGCGTGTTTGGGGGAGGGGGTGTCAGTTTTGAATATGTGGGGGTACCGGGTGGGGTGTTCACGGTGAGTTGATTAACCTGTTGAATTGAAAGTTGAAACAATAAACACCCAAATATGCCCCCACGATATATCTCACCTTTACTTTCTTCTTTGAAGAGGATCCATGACGTGAATGTTGTTGTTTACCATGTTTACTACTACCATGATGTTGTTTAGTTGATGATAACCCTAATGGTGGCTTATAATCCTCAGGCGATGATTCGTCTTCCCCCGGTGGAAGCCGACTAGAAACACACATTCCTTGGCCCATACTACCGGTGAAAATCACCTGCCTAAAATGGCATGTGTATCAGGTATAAAGTATCTTTCCCGGCAAAACTGGTGTTGTTGTCGACGTTGTAGCCTATATTCGTGCATAATTTTCAGCCATTCCATCTTGCTGTCTCTCAAACAGAGATTAATATAAAGCCAGGTGTCTGGTATATTAATGCATGTTGGAAACAGCAGCTACATTCTGCTTTAGAATATATCATGTAAATATCTTGTATTTACACATTTTATTTGCAAACCTACGCAACCACCAAATACACAGTGTGTAGTAAGTCCTTTAGCGCATGTACAGTACACACTTACGTGCGGAACTGTGTTTGGCTCTATCAGGTTCATGTGCTCAATCGATTTAAAATGCGTCGGCGGCGGTAGGCTGCAGAGCCCAATTTATAAAACGTTGTGTTGTAGGTTCAAGTGCCTCGCGCAAAAGAGGCCTCTTGAATTTTGGGAGGTGCTAAAACCGGGGGTGCTATCTAAAACGTCAAAGGATCATTGCACCTGTACTGGTGGTAGTGCTACGGTAAAATTAATCAAGTGCTATGTTTTTGTGGCTGCAATTAATTAAAATGACAAATGAATAAGTACCTGTTACTAATTGATGATCCAGGGATTTTATCACCTTCACTTTTTCATGCTATCGGAATGACCTTTCTTCTCAGGCAAGGCAAACGAAGGTTATTTTTTTAAACAGATCTATGAGAGATAGTACTATATTGCAAGTATTATTAAGGCCGCACTGCTAGCCTTTACTAGATAGAGTACACTACTATTTTATCAATTTTCTGAACATACATTATCAGTAACGTCTTTTTTCATTGATCTTTATTTAATCACCATTAAAGGGGCTAGTATTTTTTTAACTAAACAATGAATGTGAATCCAAAGTTTTACTTGATGCAATTTTGACCATTTGGTCTTGAGATCAAAAGATTTACTGCTGATAAACACTGCATCGATATCCTTGATTATCATACGTCATCATGTAAAATAGGAAAAATTTCTAAGCATGCAGGTAAAGAAAAAATTACACAGTAAATAATAAGTAAATGACAAATAATAAGTGAATAAAAATGAGTAAATAATTAATAAATAAATAAAAAATAAATCAAAGGCCTAAATACCTAAATAAATAAATAAATAAATAAGCCTAAGTAAATAAATATGTAAAAATTTATCAATCAATAGTGTCAATGTTTGATTTTTTATTTTCATTTCTTATTTTTCATTTTTTCCCTTCTTTTTTATGTCATTCCTGTCATTTTATACTATGCTTTATCTTTTTATATGCTTCGTTGTAGCTTTTTGATATTTCCATGTGGTTCGGAAGGTTCTATATGCATAAATCTGATATACAATATTTTTTAGAGAAAATTGCATTGTCTTCTTTTGTTATCTCCTCTCTCTCTGTCTCATTTTTTTACTTGCTTTACAGAAAGCCTGTACCCATACACGGCTGATAAAAAGCTCGTCATCATCACGGAAATCACGGGTCGCCGTCGCCGCTGTACGTACGTATCTTTATAACGCAAAATATGCTTATTGATGTTGTAAGTTTGTGTTCAATGATAAGAATAGCATGTGTAGAATCAGAATGCCGCTATGTTGGGCGGACAGTCATATACATTGTATTTTTATTTAATATATTAGTATAAGGTAGTACCCAGTAAGCTTAAAGGTCATGAGTGGCCAAACCGTTACTTCCTGGTAATGCACATATCAATTGCAACCCCGGCCCCTGGGGACCCGGGGATGGTCCGGGACTTGACATCATGTGACCCGGGATTTGACTCAAAATGTATCCCGGAGGGAGCCGGGTGTTGGCCGAGATTGGTATAAGACTTGACATCGGTCAAAACCTCGGGAAAGTGGGCCGGGACTTTACCCGAGCCGGGCCGGGATTATGTCGTAACTTACCCGGGGTTTTCCAACCAGTAAAATGGGCCGTGGTTTGCTAGTAAGGATGTCCACATTTATAGGTCAGGGAATCCTATCAGTTGGCCGTACTTGAGCCATGGATGTTAGGGTGCATCAGATGCCCCTCATGTCAATGGATTCATCTGTCCCTAGTCTTAAAATGTTCCTATTGTCACAAAACTAACATGTGCCAAGTTTGAATTAATTCGGAGGTCGTCCTGAGGGGCCTCCGAGAGCCTAAAGTTACAATGTGTGTTCCTATGTAGTAAAGTTCGTTGACCCCTGTACAATTCCAATTAGAAGCCGATCGAACAATTTAAAGTAGCTGCCATATCAAAACCGTTTGGATTTAGAAGCTCAAATCTTGGGAGCTAAGCGTACTGATAATCATCTTTGAATCTGTGATGAAAATCCATCTCCAAAGAAATGACTGTGTGTGTTTTATTGTCAAAAGCGTCCCCACAGTCCATATTCTTGGGAAAATCTATAATTTCTGTCTTAACCAAGTGCTATAATACTTTATTTCACACTGAAAGTTGTTAATATGTATTATATATTGATCTAAAGTTCAGAAAATCTGCTTTGTAAAGTGTAATGACAACCAGGACATCAACATTTGTAAAATTTGAGGTAAAAATTACCACAAAATGCCTATTTCACTGAAATTTTGTATCGAGGGCGCTTGTGCCAATTCCACACATGCTCATTTTGTTGGTGATTAATTTTTATCACCGAATCGAAGATGATTATCAGTACTATAAGCACAAAAGATTTGAGCTTCTAAGTCCTAACGGTTTTGATATGGCAGCTACTTTAAATTGTTCGATCGGCTTCTAATTGGAATTGTACAGGGGTCAACGAACTTTACTACATAGGAACACACATTGTAACTTTAGGCTCTCGGTGGCCCCCCAGGACGACCTCCGAATTAATTCAAACTTGGCACATGTTAGTTTTGTGACAATAGGAACATTTTAAGACTAGGGACAGATGAATCCATTGACATGAGGGGCATCTGATGCACCCTAATGGATGTATATTAATAATCCACTGAGTCGCCACATTAATGTTACTGTTCATATAAATCCATTCCAAAAACAAAATCTTGGCTGTTGTTTCCAAATTTTGCCATAGTAGTTCATGTATCTGCTATTTAGCGGGGCTCTAAAGTTAACATGTTTAACTAGACAACACTGGCTTCTTGACATGCACATGCAAACAAGAGAATGCTATACGCTTATTTATGCCAAATGTATTGTTCTTGGTTATTATTTTTAACCGCCCGCCGAGCGTAAAGTTTTAAATTATTAGGCCTACACTCAAAAACAAAACTGACTGTGATAATAAAAGAATCCATGATACTTTTGTGACATCTGCGATCGACTGCCGCATGGCCATAATACTTAATAGAAGACTAGATACTATAGGTAGTGTACATGTTCTTTATAAACTCTCCAGCTGTATTTTTCTTCTTCTTCTGTTTTCAAGCTAACTAAATTTTTACATGAGAGCGTACTAACCACCGCCAGGGTTTGAACCCACAACCTCTCGCACCATAGTCAAACACCTTATCGATTGCTAACTTGACAACTAACATTCACATTTTGATCTGTCTGTATAGTTCTTGAGTCAAAATATAATTGAGAATTTACATTTTTATATTTTCCTATAACTCCAGATTAAAAAATAAAATAAAAATGAGCCACAAATGGATGCACTCTTGTTCTCTTCAAAATCTCTCAACCAGTATGGTGCAACTTTAAAATCAACAAAATATTACAAAATTTATCATGCAACCATTTTTACTGATCATTCATGTATCTTCAGAACTGATTTATCAAATGAGTTCTGGAATTTTGCAAATGATAGCTAAAAGATATATGGCTTTATATAAACAATGAATGATGCAGAACACATTTTAAAATATCACATTTGTTTACCTGGCTTTTTATGGGACACCCTGTAAATCTAGTTCAACTTTATTTGAGCATAACGAGAATTATAGTAGTAGTGAAAACGGTTGCTGTTATAAATGGGAATGGGGAGTTTCCCAACCTGTTCTGAATTGGTTCCTTATAATATCATAAGTTCAAAACATCATTGCCATATTCCAATGAAAATGAGTTAAATTCATTTTTAATAAGTTTTATTACAAGTTTTTGTTTCCATAATATAATTTTCTATATTCTGCAGAGTCATCAGTTACATTAGACTCGCACTCCTGATTTGAAATCATATGCATTGACAAGTTCCGCTCAAGATGTCAAAAGGTAAAAGTATAAACCTCATTTTCCTGTTCCTATATAGTTACAAGGGACAACAACATTTTGTTGGGGTATGGGGGAAAGATAGGGGGTGGCCCTAAACATCTTTGGTAAAGAATACACCTACTCCCAGCATTAGAAATTGTTGGAAAAGTTGGCTGAATTTGAACCTGTCATAGATTGATTTTGATATTGCAAGTTCTGTGATTGCAGCTTGTCTTGCATATTTTGACCAGAATAAAAATATGCCAAAAAAAAAAAAAAAAAAAGTGGACAGCATTAGAGACAACTCCCAGCCATTCTTTCAGCCTTCAGGAAATCAATGTTGTTTATTATATATTGAAATGGAATGTTTTGAGAGTTTTTGACTAAAAAACAAATTTGTACTTTTTATCTCATGTTTGACAGAGGATCATGCAGGTCATGCAAATGATTCACCAGAATCATCCAATGGAGGTGCAGCAGGTGGAGGGGAGGAGGGGCCTGATGGTAAGTAGGCAACCAATGTGTTCATACTCTTCCAACTACTATCTATTAATGAATAAATGGAGGGTCTCACACCCACCCCACCCACACACCCCTACCCCACATACACTCTAGCTCACAAACACTTTTATTAATATGATTCAACAGAAAATAGTGCTTACAGAATTATTATAAACACTACTGAACATATCAGGTTTTTTAATTTGCAGTGGGCTTTCTTCAAAACCTGTTGTCTCGATTTCACCTGTACACTCAGCGAGAAGGTGACCCAGGGCTAGAGGCTGCAGCTCTGCCTAAACCAGAAAAATTATTAGATGAACTGACAATAGAAGGAGTAGCTAGATATATCAAAACTGATCAATGTAAGTATCATCTCCTATTTGATTGTTTGTTTTCTATCATACATGGAGATAATACCCGGGATTAATACCTTGATCTTTCTGCTTACATGTTTGAGAATTTTTAGAGATTCAGTTTTTAATACAGTTTCAACCAAGAAAACAAGCAAAGCAGAAAAAAATTCCAGCCGCATTCTTCATTAACTTGTTAAATACATCAAAAGAGCTGTATTCCACAAGTTAATGAAGACTGCGGCTGGAAATCTGATTAATTATGGGTTTATTACTCAGAAAATCAAAATTACAAATGAGAAACATGTAATTATGACTGGTACATTCAAACAGTTTTCTAGGTCTAAATGACTGAAAGGGTATTACAGATTGTGTAATTGTGGAGCAATTTATGATGGATTGGTTGGAGCAGAATAAGCTTGATCAATTGCACAGTTGTTTCTGTTAATTCTGTGCTTTATATGAATAATATGTCTTGTTACTCATCTGGCATGCCCATATCTATTATTTTTTATAAATTTGTAATTTTGTTATTTTCAGGCAAAAATGTAATTGTCATGACAGGCGCAGGAATATCAACATGTAAGTATCTAAGTATCTATCTAACATTACAATAAGGCAAAAAATAAAAAGATTTATACTGTCCTTTTCTACTGACTCTAAACTCTGAAAAAATAGAGCCAAATATTTTTTATATATATTTGAACTTCACATAATTTGGTATAAAATTTGCAAAATATTTTTATGTTTCCTGTTTGTAATTTATACCACACAACTCCGATATATTAAAAATAAAGCCTGAAAAATATGATAAATCATTGTTTACTATTATATTTTGTGGCAAATTTGTGGTTTTTAATATTGTATGTGGCAAATTAAAAAAAATAATACAAAATCCTGACCGACTGATCCCAACTTTGGAGCTTTAAGGGTAATACTTTTGCTTTTTAGAGTGTAGTTCATAGTGATTATTTTAATTGCACAATGTCTTTTTTCCTACTCCTGATTTCAAAATAATAAGCACTAAACAGTACCGTCAAACCAACTGATGTACTGTCACTAACCTCAAATTGATTATACTCTTTTACAGCTGCTGGTATTCCTGACTTCAGGAGCCCTGGTACGGGATTGTACGACAATTTACAGAAATTTAATCTGCCAAATCCACAGGCAATCTTTGAAATTGGGTTTTTTAAGGTAAGTTTTAGAATAATTTTCATGTTACTTACTAAAACTTCTCAAAACACAAGTAAATAATGCCTCTATGATTGAGCTACAATGGCAACTGATTTATGATAAAGATGTGTGAGGTTTTCAGCAAGTGATATCAGGAATATATTTCTGTAAGCAACTCATGATGTAGTTTATGAAAATTGAGGTTTGTAGTTCAATTGAGATTTGCATTCACAACAGCAGGGTAATGTTGAACAATATATTTGACCAAAATTTACTTCATATGTATATGAAGTATTGTATGATTGTTTGAGATGGTTGGTGATTTTTGGACAGGCAAATCCAATATTTACCATTTCTATGAATCATGTTTCACAGAAACAAATTGCACCATAAGAACAAAAACATGATCTGGCATGGAAAGCTATTAAAGAAAATAATATGAAATCACCAATGTACAATGTGTTATTAATGCAGGCAAAATATTGTCTTGATTAACTATTTCATATTTTCTTTTGCAAATGTTTACTGTATTCATCTCATACAGGAAAATCCTGATCCATTTTTCACACTAGCCAAAGAATTGTATCCTGGTCAATTCAAGCCTACGCCGTGTCACTACTTCATTAAGTTATTAGCAGAAAAAGGGCTGTTACAGAGAGCTTACACGCAGGTAGGTATCTTATAGAGGCAAGACATCTATCAAATCTATATATCATAGAGAATTTTCTGATTATTCCTATTTTCCTTGTCTCCATTCACCCTTTAAAGGGTCTGAGAAAACATACTAGATGTTCATTAGCTTCTCTGGTGGTGCCCTTAGATATGTCCTAACCATTTCTATTTCTATCACATACTGAACTTCAATTTGGTTGTAAATAAATGGAGGAAAGCTGTTAGCTATCAGACAGGTCTTGTGAAAGAGTGATTTTTAATTTGCATAAACATTTCATACATGATGTGAGTCTAATATTAATATTGCTTTGCACTTGCTTTTCAAACCCAAGAATATAGACACCCTAGAGCATGTAGCAGGAGTGCCCAGGGAGCTGGTAATGGAGGCACATGGAACATTTCACACTGGCCATTGTTTAGGAGACTGTGGCAAAGAATACTCACAGGAATGGATGAGAAGTGAGTGCATGTCATTCTCTATTGGTATACAGGAGGGAGGAGTAGGACAAACAATTCTCTGAAAACATTTTCTACAACAAATTTCATAAGCTTGAATTTCACACTCCACAGCCACACCAAAATTGGGTGCAAGTATAAAAGTTGAGGTTTGTTCATTAATGACATTTGGAAATGCCACCAAGCAATAGCATGAGGGATTTTTAATGATGAAAAGTTATTTTTTCCAAAGATAAATCACTAATTAATTCACAAATGTGAATGCCAACAATGCATCCAATTTATGTTGATGTGGACATACAAACAAAATAATACTAATATTTTCAGGCATTTATTCAGAATATTATAAATGGGTTAAGTTGAGTTTGATTTTCGGTGCTGACCATGTCATTATCTAAAGAATAAATTGCATTTTTGTAATTTTATTTTTTATTTCAGAGGAAATCTTTTGTGACAGAACACCAAAGTGTCCAGACTGTGAGGGTCTTGTTAAACCTGGTATGTATGGCAAAGGAAGTAAAGTGTCTAAAAATAAAATGATGTCAAGGGATGCTATAGCTAGATTATGCCATTTTACTGTGACTGGTCAAAGGTCACTGGCTAGTGGCTGATGAAGTTTTTTGAATTAAATTCACTGCCTTTTAATCACCGTGAGTACATAATTATATTGAGCTGTAAATGCCATCTAGCTTGCCAATCTATTGTCTGTAGGCAATAAATGTTTTTTTATTTATTTGTATCAAATATCGTTTTTAAAATTGCTTAGATATGAATACTCCAAAAGGCTCATGATTGTAGGTTATTGGTCACAATTCTCATTGATTAGAACAGTAATCTAGATGTCAAGCTTCCTTTCTTTCAAGAGTAGTATGGCTCACAGCCAGCTTTAGGGATGGCTTCAAAACTCAATTGCATGTACCCTGGCAGAACCAGTGGGTGGAACTGATTTCTATTGTTTGGCATTATAGACTAGTTAAACACAAGAGGAGGGGTATAATAAACATGGAGAGGCAATACAATTTCATGAATATTGGCTGACAGCTTTTCTCAATATGTCAGTGCTCAAAATGGAAGAATAGCAGTATCAAAGCTTGTGTTTGTTGTTTAAACTGCTGGCAGTTAACCGGCAGAAGGGTTTTTGAAGCTGATCCTTATCATACTCTGTTAATTTGATTGCAAGCTGTTTATTTTTCTAACCAGTGCATTCTAAACTTTTACAGATATTGTATTCTTCGGAGAAAGTTTACCTACAAGGTTTTTCCCATTGGTAATGGAGGTAAGATCCAATTCTCACACAAGCAGGCTATACTCTAATTAGCTCGAAATCAGCACTTGATAAATTTTTGGCTATAGTTCATATGGGCATTAAAGTAATTCAATCTGCATCAAGTTCAATTGATTCAATTATCTTCTACACATCAGCATTGCAGTGATCTATAGTTATTATATCCTATATTGAATTGCAATGTTAAAAGCATGCTTATTTGGGGCTGATCAAAGTATGGCCACATTTGAGTGATCAATCTTCGTATTAAAAAAATTAGTTCTAGCACTCCTCATTTCCCCTCATGAGGAAAAGGGTCAATCAATTTCATTTTTTTTGTAAGTCTGTATTTTTCATGTTAAAAAACAACACTATGTATATTATGTATCAACATATTTTGTTTTCTGGTTCATTGCAGGATTTTCCTAAGTGTGATCTTCTGATTATTATGGGGACATCATTGGTGGTACAACCATTTGCTTCACTAGTAGACAGGTAAGGCTAATGTAAATCCCCCCCCCCAACTCAACACAAAAGTTGGCAACCATGAGAGTTACCGAATCTTTCAAAGACCCGCTGCGCAATGATTTTTCACCAAATTTACCCCCCTTTTTCATGGAAAATCAAGGACAAAATTTGGCTAAATACAACCCCTTTTTTGTGGCTTTCAATGACTAGAATTTCAAACACCCCTTTTCAATGACTAAAATTTCAAACACCCATTTTTGATGATGCTAAATATTGACGTAAAATTACTGAATTTTCCGAAGTACCCCTTTTATCCAAATTTCGCGGACAGTGTAAATTAAAAGCCCCCTATTTTACTGATTTCACGGTCAAATTTTACGGACAGTCCAAATTAAATACCCCTTTTTTTGCCAATTTCACGGTCCTTGCTACTGGTAAAAAAATTGCCCCTTTTCCGCGCTATTTGTTAACTCTCATGGTTGCCAATTTTGTGTCGAGTTGGGGGCCGGGATGTAAATATGAAATTAACCTTAAGTATATCTAGTATTTGTTATTGGTTATTTATTCCTGGCACCTGCATTAGTGTTTAGGCAAACCACTTTTTTTAAGATCATTATTTTGTGTCTTAGTACTCTAATTGCTGCATATATTAGATGTTGTTCTTGAAAATTCAAATGTAAGAATTTAGTGGTGCAGTTTTCTGCAGCATCCATCCGAAGTAATCATGCCAGTACCTTGGAATACCCGTCTCAAATAAAAAAAAATGATAATAATAATTTGAATACATCCATTGTCTGATATCTGAATTTTAAGCATATGTGTGACAAAATCAAAATTAAACTATTCTAGTTTTCTTTTCTTTTTATTAAAACACTTGATGTTTCATTTTAACAGAGTCAGAGATACAACACCAAGACTACTCATCAACATAGAAAAAACTGGTCAGGTATGGAATCAACTGTACTATAAGTTATATATACAAAAATAAAAATCTGTAAAAAAATGGAATAATATAAAAATTAATGTCTATGCCAGGCCTCGAATTTTATTTTTTGAGCGCACCCATTTTCAAGGTCACTGTGAATAGACAAAGAAGTGCACCAAGGCCAACAAGTGATGACGAATGCCTTGAAGTTGACAAAGATCTGGGGCACCAAGGCCAAAACTGAAAAGGGGCAGGCAATGGTCTTGGTGGCCTCCCTAAATATGTTTAAAATACCTTTATGTAATAAATGCTTTCATTTATGTTTTGAAATTATGCAATGTCCCTTGTAGTTGCAAGATTTACATGCCATGTATATATATATTGTTAGTTTACATCCAGATATTTTTATTTTAGCAGGTATTTAAATGAGCAGATCTTAGCTCTTGGTGTAATCCACAAACTTCAATACTTTATGGAATAAAAAAGGTTCATAGTGTTCACTCCTTTAAGATGCACAAACCAGTTTCATGGGCTTTTTAATGAATTTTCATTGGAAATTTTTATATGATTTTTTTATGTCCGTATGACCTATAAATTGAAATGTATTTTGTATCCTCCAGAGTGATCCATTGATGTCAATGCTTGGCATGGGCAGTGGAATGGACTTTGATTCTGATCAGAAATACAGGTAATTTAGATACACTTTACGTACCTAAATATGTTACAGAAAATATCTGAAAGCTCAGTTAATTCCTGTTCCCAGATCCTTCTTCGTGGCTTTGATGAAAACAATTACTCCTTTGCTGGGGAAGGATCTTGAACTGCAAGAAAATACTAGTTTTGAAATACTGAGATACTCACAAATCAAATTTTTTTTTAAAAAACAGCCAAAAAATCAGACTTTTTATACACCAAATCTATGGACATGAGGTCTAAAAGTACAACTTAGCAATGTTTTAGGAGAAGATTTATAAATGTAATTACCACTTAAAGGTAGTAACACATGGGATTTTGTACCTCCCATGTTTGAGACCCATCAATAATTGTGTGTTACGGGAGTGTTCATAAATACAAGGGGGGTACATGGCCTGGATGCCACCCTAACAACATCGATTCTGTGCCTCCTCCAAGCGATGAAAGTCAAATTTAAATTTTCGTGCGCTACAGGCGCATTTTCAGCACAAAATCATTTGAAAAATCAATTTAAGACTGATATTCGTCTTCATTATAACCAATATTAGTTAATGGTAGGTCCTATTTGTGCAAATTTGTGTGCGCTCTGCATGCAATTGTTTCAAAAATGGGGGCGCCATTATGTATCCAGTTACGCCACTAATCCCCCGTTAACCACCAAACTACCATCTATTTGCTGGGTCACTTACCTTTCATCTATGTTGCTCTGATACATGTAAATGGGATTGTAATGTTGTCAACAAAGATGTTATATAATAGTTGTAATCACTTTATTTACAGGGATGTTGCACAACTTGGCACATGTGATGAAGGATGTTATAAACTAGCAGAGCTCCTAGGATGGAAGGTGAGACGGACATGTTTAGACATCTTTTTAATGTTCTAGATATCGTTGCTTGGTGGGAAACACCCTCATGTGTATTTTCACTTTTATTAATTTGACATTTTGCTCTATGTGTCCATTTTAAGTTGATGCCTGTAATTTATTGTTTACACAACTAATGAAACCTGCTTTTAGATTTGATGATTGGTGAAACATATCTCATAGAATAATACAGCTGTAAGTGGAATTATGCCAACCAACTAAACAATTATTATGAGTGTGTTTGTTTATAATTTTGAATAGGCTGATTTGGATGAGATGATTAGTAAAGAACATGCCAAGATTGATGCTGCCAAAGCTGCTGCCACATCATCATCATCAGCAGCAACACCATCATCAGCAGCAGTAGCAGCAGAAGTTCCTAAAGATGCAGATACTTCCTCACAGCCTAAAGAGACAACTCCCACAGCTCAAGAGAAACAAGCACCTGAAACAGAAGAGAACAGTAATGCAGACATACCAAGTGAAAAACCTAAAACAGAAGAGAAAAGTAATGCAAACATACCAAATGAAAAATTGTAGAAAATAAGTTATCAGATTTTGTACCTCATTATGTGTTATGCATGAAATCATGACAAAATGTAATTCATATGTGCATCCAATAATATTCATCTTTGTACTTTTATGCCATCTTCACATCAAATTAATGATGGAAATAATTATGTTAAGGATATAAGTTTTCTTACAGTTGCAGGAATTCAGGCAATGTGATGATGTTGCAGGTAATGTTATGTAATCAAGTCACCTATATGAACATATTTATACCATGTTACATCCCCTTTTTACCTGCAAATAAGGTACTATGATATCACATTTGGATGCAACAGGTGCACTGCAGTAAAATGAACATATTTCTGATTGAGAAATTTACATTTAGAGTTTGTACCTGAAAAGTATTATTTCTTGGTCCATCCTATTTTCTCATCATAGGAGAGCAGAGCTTTGCTTAGCTGATGGGTGTGGCTCAACTTAAGGCCCCTAGGAAACTCTGGATTTTAGCCTTTTTATATGGCTTAGGATGGCTATCTTTGGACATGATTTCTTAATATTATTAGGTAAAATATATGTAGACTTTTTTCACCATTTTCGTGTTTCTCTTTTCAATTTATTCACCTACTGCCAGTTATTTTCATGTACAAAGAATGTTTGTTGTACAATTCAACGTTACTCAATGAGGTTTTTGTTGGAAATTGTCCTTTTGATTTATTGAAACAAAGTCATATTTAGGCAATTTACTTATGATAATGTAAGATGAAGTGTAATACTTTTTCTTTCAGAACCAGTATTCTTTTGATTTTTGTTCTTGACAGGGTAGACAATATTCAGATGGAAATCAAATCACCTATGGCTATGATATCAAGCTTAAAGATGCATATTATTGTTTGAATTTGGGTTTTTGCTGGTAAATGCTGGAGGTACACTCTTCTGATCACCATAATGACAATTCAATATGGCACGATTTACCATAGTTATACATAAATTATTCTGAGTACAGAATCTGAAGTTTATACTATTTTTCTTCTTGACGAGACAGTAAGCCAACTGTGTCACATGTGCATCTATCTATTCAATGTCTTTACATACATGTGTGTAAGTCATACTTTGAGCCAACTCTCACGATTTTAAGCTGCACTCAATAAAATGCACATTGACGTCGTTGCCTCGTCAAGAAGATGATAGTATCATATCTTTGGTGGAGTCACATTATATTCTAATATATTCAGTAGCAGATTCATTGTCTGAGTTAATGAGATGTAAATTTAATTGTTGAGATGAATACTCTATACATACATACATAAGCGATCTAATGCAAATGTAACATATACTCAGTGCAATTGGTTTAAAGTGTATATTTTATTCACCAATTTAGTTTAAAAGTGTGCCTTTTATAAACAAAGATTAAACCTACAATTGATCAGATTTTACCAGTTACCTGAAGTTATCCGACACAAAAAACTCAACTGCCTTTGATAAAGATTACGCTATTAACCAAATTTTGCATTTAACCACAAATTATGTTTTTTTTGTAGATTAGCAGTTTCCAACAGCTCCTTTTTAACTTTACAAAACGTTTTGTAATATTTTAAAGTGGGCACACAAAGATTTCCAGAAAACATAGAATTACATTTATTAAAACCTTTTTAAATGTTGGCACAAAATGGTTGCATGTTGAAGAGATGGTGTCTATAAAATAAAAATTGCAAAACATTTTAATCAACCTTTTGTCAGCATTATAAAAACATAATGGTAGTAGTAGTTTTGTTGTTTTTTATACAGAATGTTTTAAAACGTTTATGGTCTCCTATAAGCAGATAATTTTATTATTATTATTTATCCGAGAGGATACTATTTGTAACATTCCATGGCAACCCTCAGCTCAGCATCACTGTTGTATATGCACCCACTGAGTGCGCAACATCTTCTGACAAGGAGGAATTCTATTCATCTCTATCTGACCACCTGGATGGTATGAAAAGACACAACATCCATCTCATCCTCGGCGATTTTAATGCCAGAATAGGAACAGACAGTCATCTTTCCCATCCTTGGGTCATTGGTCCACATTGCTACCATGATTCAACAAATGACAATGGTGAGCGTCTGGTCAACACCTGCCAGGAGTACAATCTCAGACCGGCCCAGATGAGATTCCCGCAACCCAGGAACCGTCTCTGGACTTGGACCCATCCAGCTGGATCAACCCATGCACAGCTAGATCACATACTAATAAACAGCAAGTGGGTAAATTCTCTCCGCAACTGTCGAGCATACAACTCAGTAGAAGTGGACTCCGATCATCGTATTGTGAGCATCCGCCTAGCTGCCAGTCTGCGAACTAGCAAAGGAAAACCTTGCAAGAGACCAAAATTTAACTGGAAGAAGTTGCAAGATCCTGATACAAAGGAGGAATTTCAGCTGGAGCTATCAAACAGATTCCAGGTCTTGAGCATGGATGACACCACACCCATCTCTGACAGGTATGAGACCTTCGAAACAGCGGTCCATGAAGTTGCCGAGAAAGTTATTGGAAAGCAAGAGCCATGCGGACTACCAAGTTGGGTATCAGATGCAACCATCAGACTTAAACTTGAAAGGATGAGGCCAAAAGCGGTACTCCATTTCAAAGTCTCGTCAATCTAGAGAAAGATGGAGGAACTTGAACACCAGCCTTAACAACTCCTATAAATCTGATGAGCTTGCTACCCTCAATAAGCAGATGGAAGACCTGAAGCTGGCCGACGAGATGGGGAATTATACCACCACCTGGAAAATTATACACTCGCTTTCTGGGAAGAACTCAAGAAAAGGGGTGAAAGTCAAAAACAGAGATGGATCAGCTCCAACCAGTGACCATGAACTGCTTGAGGAATGGAAGGAATATTTTAGCTCACTCCTTAACAACGACAGTGGCACAGCAGCTTCAGAACTTCCTGCACCAGCTGTTGAAGATCTTCCTATTATCACTGAGCCCCCAACTCGTGAAGAAGTAGTCAAAGCAATAGCAGCCATGAAGACCAACAAGGCAGCAGGATTGGACTGTGCTATAACTGCAGAAGCACTTCAGGGAGGAGTGGATAGCATGATTGATATGATTCTCGAATTCTGTATGGAAGTATTCTCAACGCTGACACCACCACGTCAATGGGTTACGAATGTAATCATTCCTCTACCAAAGAAAGGTGACCTCTCTCTCATGACAAACTACCGTGGTATTTCGCTTATGTCCATTGCCGCAAAAGTGTACAACAAGATCCTTCTGAACAGGATCCGACCCCACATTGATCCTTTACTGAGAAGCAACCAGGCTGGCTTTAGATCTGGTCGCAGCTGTGCTCAGCAAATACACATTTTGAGGAGGATCATGGAAGGCTTCAAGGAGTACCAACTTCCCTTAACAGTCACTTTTGTGGACTTCAAAAAGCCTTCGACTCCATCAACAGGTCCGTCATGTTTTCAGTGCTGCGGCATTATGGAATACCAAAGGTTGTGGTCAATGCCATCCAGGTGCTCTACAAAGACTCCAATAGTGCCGTTATGGTAGATGGCAGTATCTCAGAGCCTTTCCAAGTAACAACTGGAGTGCTTCAGGGTGATGTGTTGGCACCATTCCTGTTTATTATCCTGGTAGACTACCTTCTGATGAAATCAACTTCTGGAATTGACGCTGGAATTGTTACCTATCCACGTCGGTCAAGCAGGTATCCTGCCAAGATGCTGAATGACCTGGATTTCGCTGATGATATTGCCCTGCTGGAATCTTCCATAGACCGGGCCCAGTCACAGCTTACTAGGACTGCAACTGCAGCAGCAGATCTAGGCCTTGTAATCAGCGCACCTAAGACAGAATATATGACTGCAAACTGTAACGCCCAACCAGCACTTGAAGTCTATGGTAGTACCATCAACCATGTCACAGACTTCAGGTATTTGGGTTCCAAGATGGGCTCTAGTGTTGGAGACCTAAAAAGAAGAAAAGCACTAGCCTGGGCAGCTTTCTGGAAACTGGAACGCCTTTGGAGAAGCCCGTCCCTGCCAATCGAAACAAAAATCAAGCTGTTTCAGACAACGTGTGTTACTGTCTTTCTGTACGGGTGCGAGTCATGGGTAATTACCAAGGACATGGAAAACAAGATCAATGCATTTGCAACATCTTGCTACAGAGTCATGTTAAACATCAAGCGTGTGGATCGGATTCCAAACGAAACCATCTACAACCTGACCAACACCACTCCACTGGTTGCCAGAGTCAAGATTCATCAACTCAAATTTCTCGGCCATATACTGCGTCTTGAAGATGGCGAGCCTGTGAAAGAATATGCGCTTTATATTCCACCACATGGGAAGAGGAAACCGGGACGGCCGCGCACACTGTACTTACAGTATGTCCAGCACCTCCTGGGAGATACTGAAGGGATGCTGCAGCCAAACAAAATTGTTTCGCTTGCCCAAGATCGCATTAGTTGGAGAAAGCTTGTAGTCGCCTGCTCCGCAGCCGACTGATGATGATGATTACAACATATGGAATTTTTTAAAAGCCTTTTGAAAAACACTCAGCAAAAACAAAGCGTTTTTAATGTTTAAATGCTGGAAAACGTTTTAATAACATTCAAAAAACATTTTTGAAAACTTGATGTAAAACATTATGTTGTTTAAATGTTGGCAAAATATTTAGCAAAAAGTTTTCTAGAAATGTTTACTATAACATTTTAATATTTAAAAATGTTGTAGTTTTTTTAAAACAAATAAAAAATGAATTAAAGTTTTAACTTCAACACTACACTATTTTTTCGCTCACCTGGAACGTTTTCACTAGTCCGACTAGCGTCTTCAGCAGATGGTGATGCTGTGATGATATCTTGTCTACAATCGGGATATTCCTCACTGATGACGTCATATGATTGACAGAATGACGTCATAGGATGTTACGATGTAGCGCCGCCCCCTGGGCATCAGCAGGTTATCCCAGATAGGATCTATTTCAAGTCCTTGATCACGATTTAGTCTTGGTTTTTGAGTCCTTATGTGGATGGCTTCAAGAACTCTCCGGGAATATTCTTTTTGTTCCCGTTCGAGCACCTTGACGTTTTCCCAATCAATCTGATGACCTTTGGATCTTACAACATGTTCCCTGACCGCTGATTTGGAGCTGCCAGCAGTAGACTTGTGTTCGCTGAGCCTTTTCTCAAGCTTCCTGGCGGATTCACCAATGTAACTAGCGTCACAGTCAGCGCAGGTTATTTCATATACGATCCCAGACTGTTTAAAGGGTTCTGTCTTGTCTTTAGGGGCAACAAGTGCACTCCTAAGCGTATTCTGTGGTTTAAAGGAGGTGGATATGACGTCATTCTGTCAATCATATGACGTCATCAGTGAGGAATATCCCGATTGTAGACAAGATATCATCACAGCATCACCATCTGCTGAAGACGCTAGTCGGACTAGTGAAAACGTTCCAGGTGAGCGAAAAAATAGTGTAGTGTTGAAGTTAAAACTTTAATTCATTTTATCTACCACTACGTATGAATATCCACTCGTATAAATAAAAAATGTTTTCATGACCTTTATATAATTCAGGGGCGTACCAAGAGCACCAGGGCCCCATGGACAAGAAGCAGTACGGGCCCTTTTAACCAGGGTGGGATTTACCTTTATGGGGGCCCTGGGCAAGGCCAAAAGTTTGGAGGCCCGAACTCATGTGCCGTGCCGAGAAAGGCATGTGCACTCAAGTCAGTGGCCAAGTTTTGGTTTACGTATAATATAGAGGGGGACTAGCATATTTTGTTCCGATATTACTAGAACATTTCCGTGCAAAGCATGCGAAAAAAATCAATTTCAGACTATTTTAGCTCCAGATCAACATGAATTTTGCTATTTGAATGCGCGGAAAATTGTACAATTTTGGCCAAAAAATATGCTGTTATTGGGGTTAAAAGAAAGATGCATAGGGCAATTTTGAGGGCCCTGGACCTGGGCCCATCTGGCCCAATGGTAAATCCGTCCCTGCTCTTCATTACCAGCCCTTATTTAACTTTCGCTTGTGTGCTTGGGGCCCCTGAACCCTCGGGGCCCATGGATTTCGTCCACCCTGTACCCCCTGCTTGCTATGTCCCTGATATAATTTGATATTTAAATGTTATTCAATCATTTTGACCAAAACCAAAACGCGTTTATAACATTTTCCAAAAGTTTAAACTGACTTTCAGCACAAAAATTCAACTAACCTTGAGTTTTTGATGTGTGACACACATCTTCATCAGAAGAAGTCTTATGATGTTTTGATGGGCATGCCCTTTTGTTGACCATTGGCGACTTTTGGTCGAACAAGGGCGTTGTATAAGGTTGGCAATTCCAGTCCTTGATCACGATTTAGTTCTGGCGATTACTTCTTGATCTGGATGGTCTCCCACACTAAACGGGGGTGCGCTCGATCATCCTTGGCTATAACCTTTGTGGATTCGTTTATAAAAACATATTTGTGTTTGCTGGGTTACTGGGGGTAAACACTCTTGTTGGGGGTTCCTCAACATACATGTATGTGTTTGATCAAATTGATATCTTAATTATGATCTACCCAGATGTCAAAAATTCACCTGTAGTTTTATTGGTGACTTCTAACTGTGATTTATGGTCAGAAACATGTGTTTGAGATAGAAGTGCATAGTACTAATATGCCAATCTATTGTAAAAAAATGTTGTAATTGTAATATAAATTTTTGAAAATGGAAATATATATGATTGTAAAGAACAAATAAAATGTAAGTGAAGGTATTTATGTCAATTTGTGTCACCAACTTTTATTTGCATGCTGCTGTTTGTTTGTGCAAAACTTAAAGTGGCATGCAGGATCACTCAAAGTGGGAAATTTTATACATTGTTTTGTATTGTATCTTTAAAAGTAATAATGATAGGTAGATTAAAGTATACATTTTCAGAAAGGAAATGATACAAGGAATCCAACTACCACAGCAGTTTTCTGCAAAAAGGAGCATTTTTTTAGGAAAGCGCCAAATTGAATTTTCCATGCCATTTTTTCTGTCCACCTAAACAACCTAAAATTGCATATTTATGTTCTAAAGGCACAAATTAGAAAGGGTTTTCTCCGGGTATTTTGAGCTCTATCAAAAGGATTGGAAAACTGACATAGAACTCAGACTTAGTTAAGGGTAACTAATTGGAGACTCCTTGCTATTTGGTGATGCTCTAGAGGATCCAAACAAGGACTCACTTGGCAAGGACTCATTTTACTATCGTGAACCAGCTTTTGCTGTTGTTGTTTTTGATAGCCAACTGTCTCTTTGCAATTTGGTATTCAATACTTTTAGGTTGTCTGACAATACTCCCAAACAGAGGATAGCGTAGTCGATATGTGCTTCGATGGGTTTCGCCCCCAGCGGTGCATAAGCAACTGTATTAGCAAGCGGAGGGGTTTCTGGCAGAAACTGAATATGACGAAGTTGTTTTCTATGAAAACACTCAATCCGAGTAAGATTCTTGATATTGAACTTCATAATCTTAGCCCCATATCACTAGGAATAGCATACGTACAGATTAGATGATATGCAAGGCATGCAAGGTGAGGAGCCAAACCACCTTTACCATACAATCCTGCACCCATGAGAGAATAATTATGTTACTCTCCTGCCCATCTTAATCATCTCATCAACGTTTGGTTCATTTTTCTGGTTTCTTACAATGCCAAGATGAGTTGCTTCAGGTGGGGTTGGAACAGTTTGGTCATTGATGCCAAAGTTGGTCCTCCCATTTGTGTGGTATTTGATGGTCGCACTCTTATTGATCGTGTATCTATGATCTTTGCTGTACTGCTGTACTTGGTTAAGAAGAATTTGACCCTCGATTGGATTTGAAGTAACAATGGCAATATTATCTGTACATGTAGGTGCTGGAATGTAGGATGTTCCAATAGCATAACCAATCTTCTGATTCTGCAATTCGTCGGTCGCACCACAATAGTGGCGTACGGGGATTTTGGTCAATTTTATGAAATTTGGCCCAACGGTTTTATATATCAAATTCTTCAAGTATACCAAGTTAGAAAGCTCAACTATACTTAATTAATAAATAACGTTAATTAATTAATTGACTTAATAATCCCGTAAGAATTCAATATCTTCGGTTTCACAAACTGACGTACGATCATCATACGCCATTATGTGAAACTGCGAAAATCGGATTTGATGACATTTAGGCACACCATCCGTCAATAATGTGGCGTACGCTTCAGAAACCAGCCGAAAACCCCAAATCTTCCGTTTCACATAGTGGCGTACATGCGACTTACGCTTCAAAAATCCGCCGAAACCCCCAAATCTTCCGTTTCACATAGTGGCGTATAAGTTTAGAGCTAGATTTACCATGTAAAAGCATTCCTTTTTAACTATTTAAGTTCCAGTTTAATAGTTTAATCCTTTAACTTCAATTTCAAATGTAATAGGTCCACTGAGAGATAATATTGGAGGAGTACTGACTATGTTATTAGTAGCATATCCTGCAAACGCGTTTTTCTCGGAAATGTATTTTGCGTTTGTCCTGCATGTACGCCACTATGTGTTGCGACCGACGAATTGATGAAGCAGGCTATTTGTGTACACCTTATAGATAGGTGCAGAATAATTCCACCGTGTCTAACTCCCTGTTTTACACTAAATCGTGAAGAGAGGCTGTTATTCCAGTTTTTTTTTTCTTTGTTGTTTTTTTTTTCTTTATACCTCAGTGAGGTTGGCGAAACGCCTTTATTTTATTTAGTTTATATATCAAGCTCAAAAACTTGCTATTCCACAATATTGCGGCTCAAAAGCCACGACATGTAAATTAACATTATCAAAACATTATGTATAACTTATTACAGTATATTCAAATGGACCTTAAGTTCATCCCAGACATTTTGATTTTCTTTTATAATTGTTGGCACATTTTCTGCATTTGTTGTTATTTCATTCAATCTTTCTACTTCATTAAGAGCAGTGGTATAGGAGTAAATGGTTTCACTATATCTTATTTTGGCCTTGTAAACTGAAAACGATGCTATAATTAAGAGCAGGTTTACAAAATCAAAATGTGAGTCTTGTTCCAACCATAAATAATATGTTCTAGAGACACGTTCAAATGTGTGTGTGTTGTAATTAACACGCATTCTTTAAAGAAAATCCAAAATGATGTATTTTTCCTGCATGATATGAAAAGTGTTCATAGTCCTCACGACAATTGCAGAAACAGCATTCGTCCGAATTACTAATCTTCCATTTCAATAGGTTTTTCTTACACTGTATTAGGTTATATAAAAGGTTATATTGAAAGTGTCCAAATTTGTTTCGAATTCTATTTTTTATTTTAAAAGTGAAGATTTGTCTCCAAGATCATTTACTTGTATTACAATTGAAGTGATCTTGCCAATATTTAACGCAAATTGAGTCGCATTCTGATGGCGTTAAAAGTTTATATATTTGTTTTGTGGATAGCTTTGAAATGTGTAGTTTGGTTTTCCCAACTTGAAATAATCGATCATTGCCCTTTGTTTTGTTGAAATCTACATGATTATTTAAAATTAACGTTTTCCATTCTTTTGGTATTGCTGTCAGTAATGTATGTAAGTTAAAAACATCATTTGGACACCGAACTATTTGTCTTAGCTCAAAAAGAGTTATAAAACGATTATTGATTACAATATCACTTAAGTACATGATACCAGCATCTTTCCACTTCTTAAACATGAGCAACTTATTTCTAAATTTTATGTCATTATTGTACCAGATTATTTGATCATGAAGTACTCTTGCTTCGTGTAAAGAGGCATCAGCATTCTTTTTTTTTCAACATAAACCAAGATTTTAGTACCTCTGTGTAGAACTTGGGAATTTTTTCTTTTGTTACTTCCGATACATTAGAGGACTTACATTCCAAATTAAGTACAAAATCTAGGCCTCCTATTTGATTAAACCAAAATTTTGCTATTTTTATCCAAATACCATGATCATTTTCGCAAAGTAATCTTGAAATCCATTTAATTTTTAGAGCTCTTATTTGGCTTTGCAGGTCTATCATTTTCAAGCCACCATATTCCATGTATCTCATTATCGTTGTTCTTTTGACTTTTTCCCTCTTTGAACCCCCTGTTATTCCAGTTAACCATCGATGCAGTGTTCTGGTACATGGACTGAAATGCCAGCCACAACTTCCCTGTCACTCCAGTGTCGTACAGCTCATTCAGTAGGATGCCATGATCCGCAACATCAAAGGCTTTCGAGGCGTCTTCATAGTGATGTGAATTGCCTTCTTGTTATCAGCAGCATCATTGATTGCCTCTATCAATAGTAGACCTGCATTCGTAGAAGATGTTGCTTTGGTGAAGCCCCTCTGCATATAATTCTGGTTCTTCATCATGATAGGCGCAGCTCTTAGCAACCATGCCTTCCCAATAACCTTAATGATGATAGAGGTTACGGTTATGCCTCTGTAGTTAGATGGATCCTTTGGATCTTTGCATTTCTTCAAAACAGGTATCAGAGCATCACATTTTTGACCATGTGTGGTATCTGTCCAGATTTAAAATATAGTTGACAATATTGGTAAGGGACATGATAACTTGATACCTTAAGATGCTCTGCTGAGAGTTCATGAAGATCTGCACCCTTTCCATTTGAAAGAGAAAAGATGACGGTCTTCATCTCCTCACATGTGATAAGATCAATCCTGTCATCCGTAGAAGAGAGGATATCATTGATCAGATTTTTGTTCAATACAGCAGCATCCTTATAACAATGTGTAAAATTGGGATTCATAGAAGGCTCAGCAACTGGAAACACTCTCCAAATGCACAAGTGATTTGCTCGGATGTACAGAAGGTCATCCCTTTGTGATGTAACTCATCTCTTATGATACGGTGTCCCCCTCTTTGCTGATTGACCTTTTCGGTAAATCCCATTAGCCTTTGCGAGTACACCTGAGAACTCGTCATTTTACATCACGCCGATCTGCACCGATGCGCACATCGTTTATCGAACATCGTTACTGCGCATTGCAAGTTGGCGTGACGTCAAATGACGAGTTCTCAGGTGTACTCGAAAAGCTTATGGGATTTACCGAAAAGGTCAATTGACAAGCTTGAAGAAGAGCGTGTAATCCTATGATTTTGCCACAGAAATTTTGTTGTACTTATCGATCTGAAGACTTCTGGCATGTGTACGGATGGTACTACGCAATATTGCCTTCGACTTCTTGCGGTTCACAGTTGCATCATGCTGTAGATCACTAGGAGAGCTATTATATAATATCCTTCTAGTGTCGATGGGCGTTCTTGCTGTTTGCAACAGCCCTGGCAATAGCAGGCGTCCAAATCTTCAGTTTTGTTGTTCGGAGGAACAAGCCTGTCAGGACTCCTACATAGGAGAAACCGCCCAACCTCTTCACAACCGCATGCTACAACACTGCAGAGCCAGCTCAGGTGGTAACGACTCAGCGGTTTTTCTACATCTAAAAGCCAGCGGACACCATTTTAACACCAAGGATGTCCGTATTCTAGATCGTGAGCAGCGTTGGTTTGAGCGGGTGAGAGCGGAGCAACCAGCTCTCAACCGTAGAGGAGGCGTCCGGGCCAAGCTGTCACACGGCTGGGACCGAATCATAAAGGACATTCCTCGTCGATTGTCATCAATACCGGAAGTTTCCGGTACTCAAGGTCATTTGCATCACAACCCCGCTGAAGACTGAAGGTTTCAGTCGCAACATCGGTTCGTCCGTCAAAAATAGGTATGTCTGGTTGACCAGATTTAAATCAAATCTTAACTTTATATAAGACGCCTTTTTCCCGAAAGTCCCGAAAGAGCCCAACTGTATCGTCACAATTTTGGTCATAATTGTAGCATTATTCATTAAATTTCAAAATGCGTGAAATAAAGCTCTGTTTAACAACATTTTCTTTGTGAATGGTCGAATATTAAACGCCTTTATAATGTGCTGTAGAACCCTCAAGTATTGCAACTCCTTCGGGGAAATCAAACCATAAAGTTAAGTTTGATGAGATACACTCCGGCAATCACAACATTATGTCTTATGTTAGAAAAACAATTACTAAGCACGAATCACATGGTTTTATTTACAACAAACTCATATTGGCCATAAAAACGGCCCTCAATACGCGATTCAAAATTCCCGTGCCGAAATTGTCTATGGCAATGACGTCATGGTTATTTGTGCTCAATTGTCGTCAGCCTTCATTGTGTTACAGGGACGTCATTGCCACATACAATTTTGGTGCCCGGGAAATTTGTATATCGCGTGGTGAGAGACGGCAGTTTCTATTGGTTTTAAAGGTCAATATGAGTTTGTTGTGAATAAAACCACATGATTCGTGCTTGATAATTATTTTTCTAACATATCAGGCATAATGTTGTGATTGCCAGAGTGTTTCTTTAATGTTGTCTGCGCTTCCTTCTACAAGAGCTTTTCTAAATGCGTCTTCCAGCTGTAATAAAATAAAAATCAATATGAAATAATATTGATATCACACCGGACGTGCTACTACTGAATTTTATATAAATAAATGTTTTACACATATAAATTTATTTTTATGTGTATACCTTTTTATTACATGCCTATGACATTTTTGTGGTGGAGTGTGCCTGGTGTGAGTGTGAGGTGAGAAATCAAGTGTATTATCTTTTTTCCTTTCAGGCTTGGTATATTGTATTTTTTCATTTTGTGTATCTGTGTTTATATATTTAGGCTCTTTAAGTGTTTCAGGGGACACAACATTTTACAGGCTTTTGCTTCTAGTTGTGTCTCCTCCGTCGTTTTTATCATGTTTGTTATTTGTATGTTTTAATTTTTGATGGAAATTTGATTGATTCATTGATTGATTGACGTGCTAAAGGCATACAATTTGCCAGAAACAAAACACCAAATTAAAGCAATCATAATTACATTTAATAATACTTGATGAATGGAATGACCTTGAATATTTAGTTCCTCTGGTTTCTTGAGTTGCAGATATTATTCGATTTAGATCATTCAGTAAACCGATTCAATTGACATGATAGAAAAGTAAATAATTTGTTGTTATTTCCGCATACAACCAAATAAAAGATTACTATAAAACGTGATTAATGGAGCGTGGGTAAGGTAGCGATCCAGGGTAGCGATCATGGCAAAATCGGCCGTGAGCGCCAAAAATAATATATATACTAATAGAAAGGAAAGGTTTATAGTCATCTTCGGTAAGTCAAATTTCCTAATTTTGAGAAATTCAACGCACGTGCCAAATTATGCCAATGAAGAAAAATTTTAAGGACTACCTGGGTAATTAATTCGTTTCCTCAAATTGGCGTTTCCAAATTGGGATTCGAACTTGGCAGTTCCTTCGTATCTTGAGAGGCACTGTGGCCAGTGATGAGCCCGGGGTGCACTTTCACAGCCGATATTGGCTTCCCTTCAGGATACTTATAAACGGAAATGACCTGTAACAACGAACACATGATATGCAAGTTCAAGTTTAAAACTGTCAGTTATTGGAATATTGTGACTTTGTTTATAAAATGGTGGCGACATAAAATATATGCAACATAAGATTGTCGATTTATGGCAATCTGCGGAGGCAAGTACCCAGGGTAAGTATCTGCGTTAAACGCAGTATTTTAGTGATTTGGATTTCTTCAGTTTTTGGTGTATTGTAGTTGAATGATCGATCAAGAATAATAGCTTAGTCGATGAAAGGGTATTAGTAAATGTATTTACCAAAAAATGTACTACATCCAAGGCCAACTATGCCTGAGGTTTAAGAAGAACAATTTCATCATTTATAACTTATTATTTATTACTTATGGAACTCACCTTAGGCATAAATATAATAAGCAACGTAAGTGTTGTGCAAAACAAAGCTATACTCGCTACAAATATATAGAGTGTAGATGGATCGTCAATAATAAGACTAATAGCTCCACCAATTATACATAGTATTACGACATTGTATACGCTGAGTCCAATCAATTTGCTATCATTTAGTTCGCTAATTTGAACCTGAAATCAACAGAAAAAGCAAGTTTATGTGGATTCAACATTGACATTATTTGTTATTGGTTTTTTTGTTTGCGTACTTCATTATACGACTTTAGGATAATGTTATTACACTAATCTCAAACTTTTGAAATTGATAAAGTACTCGTAGATGGTATAGGGTCCTTATACATTCATGCTGGAGAAGTGATGGACCAGAAAAAGAGCGAATGTAATGTGTAATTTGCCGTAAACCTACGTCTGTCTCAGTCTATTCGTATATCTTGTCGTATATACTTTCTATTTGCCTGTCATAGCTGTCTACTGTCATCCCATCCATCACATATACTTACCTTTCTTGTTTCCCATGCTAAAAACATTCCAAAGATCAGCAGCAGTCCTTTGAATCCACACAACACTATAAGCCAGTACGTTATCCAGGAACATGTGCAATAATCAACGTAAGGTACGAGCTTCTGATTTGCCACTTTTGGGTCGTCCTTGGGGAATAAATACAACAAATATTAATAATAGAAATTGCATGGACAACAAATCACTACGAACACAAATCATCTAAGAATTGAGCGTGGGGTCTAATATTTGTGGATTGTGGATCTCACCAGCCCATTTCCGCGATTATATGATTATCCATGAAGATGATTCTCATCTTCTCAGGTTTGGTCTAAGCTCGTCATAATACGATATAAGTATGTCTGTTTGGTTAACTAGTCATCTTGTCATAATACTATAGTTGACTTTCGAGTTGCAAGGAAATTAAATGAAACTACCATGTGCTTACCCTTTCAAAGTCTTGATCTGTGGTTATATACCAAGGACTAATAACTTGCCACAATGTCAAGATGATCACATCGATGACAAATAGGATTGTAACACAGAGAAGCAATCGCTGATCTGTAATTACCTGTCAAACAAGAATTGGATCATTCAACAAATCACGGTGTTTATTATTAAAAATCAACTACCACACAAACAACAGCAGAATAGTTTACAAAATGCAGAATAAGAAACAACCAAGTTCATATTGGAAATCAGACAGAGGGAAAGCCTATGGAAACAAATACCCCGTTTATATTGGGCAAAAGTCGTATTCGATTTCACGAAAGTTATATTCGACTTTTAAAATTCATATCATGAGTAGACAATAATATGAATCAAATTCTGGACTCGCCAACGATTTTCTAGTTACGTTGCGACCCGTTCGCCAGGTCTTTATCAGACTGCGCAGGGACTTGACTGATGGCTTGGTCACCGGATGGTAATCGGCGAGGAAGTAGTTTCATCATTCATTTGAAGTGAATTCGCATAAATCGTTATGTAAACGAACGCGTTGTATTTTTTTTTACCTCTGTTGAATCTGGTAAACCATTTCATTTGTTACGCTTAATTTTGGGTTTAAAAAGGGATAACCATTTTAACCATGGCTTTTTCAAACACCAAAAAGTAAATCAAAAGGCCCACATTTTTAACGAAGGATCAGGAGAAGGCGGCAAGGCACTACTTTATACTTGTGGCATAAATAAGCGAATCGTGTTTCCTGAATGTTAAAAGAATGGTATTCAGCTGATTCAGTGTAAACATGGTAAACACCCACCAAACGAATTAACTTATGCTACTCCGCGGTCTTCATTCAAAACACAACTTAAAGGGGCATTTCGTGATCCACAGCCTCATCCCCCCACTTTTCTCAAAAAAAGTTGAGATTTTTATACCACTGGACACCTCTGGTTACATAATGTTTATGTACCAAAAATTTTCTTGCTGATTAATTCGTTTAGCAAAAATATCGCCAGATTTGAATTTGGTTCTGGCATACCAGAATTACAACAGTGGCCTATTGAGCAGTGTAATACACATAATCATGCACAACTCGCAAACGCGAAATCGGAATCAACTGAAATTTTGGGAATAAGCTTTTTTCGTGGATATCTAGTGAGAAAATGTCATAAAAAGAGGATGCTAGGATCACGAAATCCTCCTTTAAGTCGATAACGACTTTTGCCAAATGTAAATGGGGTAAAAATGGTACAAGAATCCAGTTCGAACCAACTCTGCTATCACCAAGCAAAGCACCAAAAAAAAAAAAAAAAAAAAAAAAAATCTTATTATGTCAGATGGTTTCGGTAATATGATAAATTGATAACATCATCATTCACACACTTGTTCAGATAGATGTCAACACGTATAACTATCTCATGGGTATCTGTATTTAACTACACTAAGCCAGAAAAGGAACTTATAATTGTTCGCAAGGTCATATCTTAAAATCCTGTCCATCAAAATTAACCAAAATTACACACAGGATTGCCTCAATACTCTACTCTAAACACATGTCAGTAACCAAGCAGTTGTCCAATTAACACAACAGCAAAATGCACTGATATGGAACAGCTTCCTGGAACACATTCACAGCCCAATTGGCATCCTGCAAAAGAAATCTTTGAGAATGGCATCTTGAATATCAGTGCAATTCGCTATTGTGTCATTTGGACAACTGCTTGGTTACTGACATGTGTTTAGAGTAGAGTATTGAGGCAATCCTGTGTGTTATTTTGGTTAATTTGATATAAAGATATGACCTTGTAAAAAATTATAAGTTTCTTTTTTGGCTTTTTCTATTTTAATATCATTAAGGTCATTTTATTACTGGATTATTACCCTTCGTTTAGGTTTCTTGAAAGTAGCAACACGAAACACTCTCCATGTTTTGCTGAACATAGCACCAAATGATAGAACAAAGCCAACAGAAAGTAACCACATTCGTATCTAGAAGATGACAAAGATGAGTATGGAAAACATTAATTTTGCGTTAGTCGAGGATAGAAACCATTGATATACAGTGAAGTTGCGTACTAATGCAAAAGTAATAGATGATCGAGGGTATGTAGTTTTAGATTCCGTCGGGCGTAGGACGCGCTCGGTGAACACGCCAGGCAAGACACGTAATAAATGCGGGAAAAGAAAGTACTTTAGTATTACAATCCGGGAGGAGGGGGGCACTCGAATATAAAAGTGACGTATCTGTGTCTACCGGAGTACAAAACTACGGGTCTATCAAAAAGGGGGTCATTCAGTGGGGTTCCAAGACAATTGGGGTCATTCAGTGGTGCAACACTGAAAATTGGGTGTCATAGACCGTGAAAAAGTAACTTTCTGGGCAAAAATGTGTAAAACTTTGTGAAAATTAGTAATTTTGCATTTAAAATGCTACAAAATGTTAAATTTTGCACATTTGTTTAAATGTATAAACAATATGAAGCGGTACAAGAAATTAAAAAACCCCGCACAGTCTGGTATATTTCACACCTGACCTGCCAACACAGGTCACCCATCACCCAATTTCGGAAACTGGACGTTGATTGTACATCTTTTAAATATTGATTGGCAACATTTTCATATGTCAGCGCTCAAATCGGACACAAAAGATGAATAAAAGATTGTGTACACACATACCTGGCATGCCGAGGAAAATGCCCAATCTGATACGAGTGTGTTATCAATACCACTAACTCCAACCCAGCTATAGATGAGCATACTGCCTGCAATGATGACATTATTCAGGTTTGGACTGGACATTTTAACGTTCCTATTTTTAGAATCATCAATAAAATGGTAATTAGATTATGAGGGGATAAAACAATTGAGTGGAAAAACCATTTAAAGTAAATAAAAGAAGAAAAATACTTTAAAATAATTACTAAAAAGTATTTTACCTCTTCTATTCGCTGTAGTGATGTAACAGGTTTAATTACCATAGCGATAGGTCAAAACTATCAAAGGAACAGTCCGGCAATCACAACTTTATGTCTTTCTTTTTTTTTAGAAAAATAATTATCAAGCACGAATCACGTGGTTTTATTTAAAACAAACGCATATTGACTTTAAAAACGAACAAGAGCACCAATGGTGCTGTAGCTCATTTTCCCTAATTAAATATGCAAATTAGTTAATTCATATGCTTAACAACATTTGAGTATTTTTTGTTCAATTACTTTGTACCAAGTTTTAAATTTCTATGATCTTCACACAAAAACCGATTACACCTGTCTCACCTTAATATAAAGCAGGGCCAAATTTTTACGAGCTGCATAGTCAATAAGATAACAATAATGTTAATTGGACCACTAAGTACTTATCTTGGAGACAAACAACTGGGTGAGAAGAAAAACAAGAAACAATTATATTGAGGGTTTAGGACCATACACTGCAAACCCAAAGTGCCTATATTTCAGCAGATCCTCTAAAATTGGTTTGGCAGTAACAATGAGGGATTAATTACTAAATATAGGCACAAATTTAGACCACTATTTGGGGAGTATACAATCCAGAAGATCAGACCTCAAATGTAGTCTGATAAATAGACTCAAAATTAGACACATAAGCCCAAAACAGCATAGGGTGCATTTTACACATGGGTGGTTCTGGAATAAGAAGCAAACATGGGTAACATTATGGGCTCTTATAAATCATTGCAAAGGAGCAATTTCCAGTTCAGTGAATTGCTAGCAAACAATAAGCATGGATTTCAATGGTGATGTTATTAATAGTATTATTTGAGCAGTAATTTTACATATAGTTGTACAACAATCAACATTGAATAATAGTTAGTGATCTTCAGAAAAAGTGTATATCAAACCAATTGGGAGGGAGCTAGCAGACCATGAATGTGTCTATAATACTTGTTTCCATAAGTAATTTTGTCCAGTATCAGTTTAACAAAGGCTAATATTCTAGATTCATATCTAATCTCCAATACTAGAAGTTTTGCTGAATTTAGATGTTCTGGGTTTGCAGTGATAGCTGCTCCATAGACATTTGGGTAATTTCTGCATTCTATATTGTACACATTTTACACCTGGCAGCTATTGCAGATAGGGTTTTCTTGCCCTAAACCCCTAATGTGTACTTTATCTCTTATATACAAAATTGTAAAAACACATCTAGGTACAAATGTAGGGTTTATGCAATAGCTGTCAAGTGCTTTATTTTTAAGATTATGTATAGGGTAGCTATTGCAGATACGACCTTCTCGATATAATTACTTTCACAACATGTTTGCCTGATCTAATTAAGTGTATTTAATTAGCTCTCAGTTTATTTGCTCAGTATTTTATGGCTGCTAAGCCTTTATAGTTGTTTACTGGTCCCCAAAAAACCTCCCAATTGGAAAAATTACACATTATTAGCACATAGCAGCACCATTGAGTTATTAGTTAGCCTTGGTGCAATATCTATGGACTTGCAAAATGTATGGCAAGCAACACTGAAAAGCAAACATTGAAGCCGCACTGAAGCAATTAAAATTCAACATCTCTTTTACAAAATCGCCAGATCAAGGAGTTAGAACAGTGTTTGTAATATGATCAGCACCACAAACAGTCTGTAAAGGAGACTATTCTATGAAATCTGGTAAAAAATTTCGTAAGAAAATGCTCCAAAAATCACACTTTCCGTCCGAATTTTCCCAGCTAATTAAGTAACAATCATGAACGATCATGCAAAGATAGCTCCCTCAAATTAGCAGCTCCATTGGTCAAACAATGTAGCAAGAGAAAGTAAAAAACATACAGAAATATGGACTACACCTATAGCTACATTTGCGAGCAAATGAGCTAATAAAAACAACCGTCTCTCACCGCGCGATATTCAAATTCCCCGGGCACCGAAATACCTGTAGCAATGACGACCCAGTAACACAATGAAAGCTGACGACAATTGAGTACAAATAACCATGACGTCAATTGCCACAGGCAATTTTGGCGCGGGAATTTTGAATATCGCGTGTTGAGAGCCGGCTGTTTTTTATTTGTTTTTATGGTCAATATGAGTTTGTTTTAAATAAAACCCGGTGACTCGTGATTGATAATTGTTTTTCTAACATATAAGGCATAATGAAATGATTGCCGGAGTGTTCCTTTAATATTTTGCCCGTACGCTTTAGCTCTGCATCGCATCATAGATTCGGGTATAGATTATCATGATTAAAGCTGTGTTCACACATGCAATTATTACTGGTAATATTTTATCCGGGCTTATGTCCGATCGAATTAAATATTTTCCGCTAATCCCTTAAGGGATCCAAAATGAGCGTTTATTGCGTTTCGACAGTATTTTTGTGGGACATGAGAGCACCTCAGACCTATCGAATTGCATTCTGAATACGAAGCATGTCTTTCTGATATCAAATAATTTTCATTTTTAAAAAATCACAATATAATACAAATTTTATGACAAATTATAAAAAATTGATATTTTTCAAATTTTTGATATATAACAGTCCTCGAAGTAAATTATATAAATCTAATGATATATTCTTAAAGTGTATGTAGCAGGGAGGAAAAGCCGACGGTCAATTGAAAATTTTGACCTTTCATATTGAAGATAAGAATTTTTTCCCAAAAGACATAATTTTTTTGGTGTTTTGGGAAAAAAATCCATATCTTCAATACGAAAGGTCAAAATTTTCAATTGATCGTCGGCTTTTCATCCCACCTACATACACTTTAAGTATAAATCATCAGATTTATAAAGTTTACTTCAAGTACTGTTAAATATCAAAAATATCAATTTTAATGATTTGCCATAAAATGTGTATCAAATTGCGAATTTCAAAAATCAAAATTATTTGATATCAGAATGACATTCTTCGTATTCAGAATGCAATTCGATATGTCTGATGTGCTCTAATGTCCCAAAATAAATACTGTCTAAACGTTCATACCCCAGCCCTTAACGCGTCTACATTAGTCGGCATTAGCGCTATGTCCGACGTGTTTATGTCCGATAAGCCTATTAACGGTCATAAATCCCTCCTTTCTACAGGAGCACCATCAGGAAATTTAACCCGATTTTAAAGCTTTTTTTTCACTGAAAATTCAATTCCAATAAACGCCCCTCTTTAGGAAAAATTACGTACAGCCAATACGGTAAGTATGTCATGTAAGAAAAATGCAAGTTCCAAAATTCCAAAATTGAGACCAATATAGTATTATTATTATTATTATTATTATTATTATTATTATTATTTTAGTTTGACAAAGTACTCCCATGTTACAGTAGACTTAGCTCTATATCGCATTTTATACATGTAGGCCCTACATGGTGGACATCCATGAAACAATGACAAAAATAATAAAAAATAATAATGACTGCCCTCATCATGCTATCATTTTTTTCGAAGGGGATCCCAAATTTACAAAAAGTCCGCTTCTAAAAATTTTATGACCCCCACCCCCACCCCACCCCACCGTTTACACCAAATAGGCATCAGTCTTTTTGAATAAAATAAACACACTATCTGTAGTCATCTTGTGACTCCCTACATTTTGGTCATCAAAAATGTTTTATGACACCCCCTATTTTTCTTTCCGTATATTTGGGACCCCCCTGTAATCATCTTATAAAATCCAATTGCCTGCCTTTCTGTTATCATGCTTATAGCTTCATCTCCGTCTACAACCAGGGCCATACTGCCCCCACTGAACCCTCCAGAGGGTTTACATTTGCCCCCCTAGAAACTCGTGTAGGTCATCCCAATAAGGATGGTTAATTGCTCCTGTGCCTGAACTTTTCATTTTCTCTGACCATGGAGGGTGTGATGGATAGTTTTCGGTGCCTTTATCTTAGCATGTATCTGCTCCCTCGACCGTAGGGGAATCCCTTATCATGTAATAGCGTGGCTATCTCCTCCCAATGCTTCATTTTATCCCAGGAATAATTTCCGGGTCTCTCCAGATTTTGAGGACAGCCAATGTTTCCTTGTCATTACAATTGACCCCTCTGTTGCGTTTATTTATCTTAACATTTGCAGCTGCAGTCATGATGATATCACGCAGAAAATTACTCTCCTTAAAATTTTGCGCAAGTGATATACTCACAGTTATATCCGACAGCCCAAAAGTGCTGTCCACACTTAATTACTATTACCGGACGTAACGCTTCGATCGGTCTTAACAGCTCTTAACCCTGCTCATCTTCGGCTTTAAATTGTCGGATATAGTTATATCCGACGCTCATTCACACTGCCACTTATATCCGATACTATTGCCGACGTACCGGTAATTTAAGTCCGGTAATAAGTGATTTAAGTCCGACTGTGTGAACACGACTTATAGAATAGACATGAAGACCTGGATCATTATAATTCTATAGAAATTTTACATTATGCTGAGTCCATTTACGTTTCAATCGCACCTGTGCGATTAGTGTCTTTGAAAAGATCGGGTATTGTATTCAATCCATGATTGCACACATATACAGGCATGACAGGTGGTGAGTGCAGCCAGCTTATAGTTTTGACCCATCGCTATGGTAATTAATCCTGTTACATCACTACTTCTACGGCGAATTGTTTTACTCAATTATTTACACTTTACATTTAGACGATTTTAGCAGTTAAGAAGAAAATACTTCTATTGTAGAAATAAGTATTAATTTGAAAATATCTAAAATGAAAAGGCTATGTACTTTTGTTGACGGAATTTGATGTTGAATATAAGAAATGATACCGCTAAGATGCCTCCACAGATAGCCAAAGCGCACATGGTGAAGAAAATGTAAGATGGGATACCATTTTGGGCTCTCTTGTAGGTGATGATGATTCCTGGTGTATGATCTAGTGGCACTTCATTGTCTACAAGTAATTGAAAAGGAAGAAAAATTGGATGATTCAAATAAATTAAAAAGACAACAAAGAAGAATAATTTGGTGGAGACAATTTCACAGGAGAAAATATCAATAAAAAAAAAGATGACTGACTAAAAAACAAAGACTCATCCCATTGTCGATTATTGACTTTTCTCCGTTATCAACAATTAACACAACTAGTACATCTTACTCATAAATTAAACAGATGGGAACTGTGGTAGTAAAAGGAGACTGAAATATTTCAATTAATAGACTCACCTTGCCACGTCAGGTTCGATACCCAGCGAAGCTCGTCCTTACGAACATCATGATAACCAACAATCTGAGAGGCCAACTCTGAGTGAAGAAAAAACAAAATTACACAAAAATGCTCTCAACGAACTATGGCCAAGTTTAAAATATTTAATTAAAATATAAAAAAAATTACCTCTAATTATTTCTATCCTGTTGAAGTTGAAGAAGTTACAAACAGCTTTATGAACTCTAAATTCTTCTGTAATTTCATTAAGGGCTAGGTATGGGGCAAACTTGAAGTACAGCATTAGTGGTCGATACACGATAAAACGCCCAATAAAGCCACCGGCCAGTTCTTGATGCCCTCTAACATTTTGCCATAGTTAGCCATGGATATGTTCTGCAGATTTAGATTTTGAGGTCAGTGACCCATTGTTGAGGAGTTAAGAAGATAAATAAATGCCAAAAGCTATTCTATTGTCAGTCAGTCATCCGGTCACAGATTGACCTCGATTTTCTTTTCACAGAGCCTGCCGTGGTCCTGGAGATTGCTGGAAATCGGTCTTTTAAAGATTTATTAGTATTTGAACGACAAATTGGTTGAGAGAACTACATGTTTCAGCAGGTAAAGGATCATTACATCTACCTATCATAAAATTATTTGAAAAACTGTGAATTTGGATGATAAAATGTGTAGCCTAAAATTAGCAAATTTTACTGAACTAAAACCAGAATAAAATTTCACCCCACCAAAAATAAAGTGTATCAGATGGAAGCTGAGTGTTATAATTATAACAAATTAATGAACAGCAAGGTCCGATAACTGCACCTTGCGGGACACTGAAATTATTATAGTTTTGATGGTATATTCGTCTACTGTAAAATTAATTGTTAGATATATTTGACAGGAACAAGGTCTTTCTATATTAAGTCATCATGATTGATGATAGTAAGAAATGTGATATCACTAGAGCACCATTGAGTTACTGTTATGAATTTCTTCATATTTAGCAAAGATTTACAGGAATTACCTATCTGAGTTTTGCAGATATATGCCAGTGCCGCACTGCAATTCATTGCTTGATATGTACCGTCGCTATTCATTGCCACACAGTGGAGTCCAGCGTTTTCGTTAACAGAGCTTCCGGGCGGAATCCATATTGCTTCGTCGGTATTAGGATCACTCCACGTCCATTTCATCTGGTTTTGATGTAGACCAATCCTGCAGGGTAATGAATTTTTTTTGAACATTTTGAAGACATCGTCTATGCTCTCTTTTAGAAACGCTGATCTAGCTTATTATGATTACTAGAAAATAATCGTGAAAACACTGATATTATGTGTTTGTATTTGTATGATGAAAATTAGAACGTACTACGTTCTTTCAAACAAGGTTGATGACGTTTTGTTTCTTCTATTTTTAATTTTAATTTTGAAATGTTAAAAACACTCTCGTTACGACAACTTCAAACTCGTCATGAAGCAGTATACTTACCAGTATAATGACGCTGATAGATCAGACCAATTCAATTCAATAAAGTTGATATCATTTGGTTCTCGTAACGCCGCCAAGTGTGCTCCAAACTTGCCGCATTCACCTTCTGCATCTATCCACGTCAATGGCGACTCCATAAACACGTAGCAATCGTTGGCATGTCGAGTCCAACCTTCCAAACAACCAACTACAAAATTAATTATGTATTAGCATCACACCCACACACACCAAATTTCCATCCAACCCACGCCCAAGTACTCATAATACTCAGATAAATTAGGAAATATAACAATTAAACAAAATAGTCGCTTTAATAACAGCAAGTTACTTTTCCTCTTTATCCTTTCTTGCCTTTTTCCATCTTCTTCTTTGTTTTACTTCTTCTTCTTGAATGAGTGTATGAAGGTAGAAAAAATAAGAACACAAAAGCAGTTGACTTGCTATATTTTACCAACATGTTTGTTTACAATACCGCGTCTTACTTTGCAACTGCTCCAGTTGTATAACCCCGATTCGGTCTCCATTGATGAAGCTTATGGGTCCCTAAATTACACACAAAACAAACATAAGTATCCTTCATTTTCATTTAGTCAAAACGAGAGTGACTTAAAACAGGTTAAATGGTCTTTTAATTTTTTTATGGTAAATGATTTTCATTAAGCTGGCATTTTGACCTTGTTAATCGATAGCTATTATCGGAATACGAGTAATGTTTGGTCCTATTTTTACACATTTTAATGATGATCATCAGGCAGCATATTGTCCGTAACTGCCAGACTAATAACATTAATGGCACCATATTTGGTTTTATAAAAATGACAACGAATTTATTTTTCATTCTATACGGTTTATCATAATTCGTTTATTTTATATAGAATAATTATAAGCATGCTTGATAAGTTGATATATCCAATACACTCAGAACCCTAGTGAATTGACGGCTATTGTTATACGAGGCTCACTCAGTCATTTAATAGGGCAATACAAACGATCGAATTTGGTGTTGAAATGAGAAAAATATTAAGTTACACCTTTTCACTGTAAAATTAATTTTCTCGGCCAAATGAAAAGTAATATTTTTCATTTTTCAGTAAATGTCTGGAAAATTATAATGTTTGGTACTCAGTCACCCATGCTGGATGCTGACTTCCAACCTCAAATCTCTGTTGCCATATTATTTGGTTTTAAACTTAGGTAAGACATTTAGGCTTCTAGCGTAAGATGTCCGATTTTCACAGGCTTCCATTTGTCCCATGTGCTTTTTTTGGGGTCAACGTTTTCGCGTTTCAAAGTAACATAATTCGCTAATGAAAGATATTTCCCAACTTTCTAAAGCACATGATGATAGGGCTATACATCATAGTTTTGTCAGAATGTCGGTTTTGATTGCACCATTTTTCAATTCCGACTACCAATTTGTCCAAATCAACCCGCGAATGTATCCATGGATAGATGATTTTGCAAGCCACAATAGGAATATCGATTATTTCTGCTGGTTATATTAGAAATGAAGGACTGAGTTGGACATTTTGGCAGTCGCAAGTGAAAAAAGGTGAAAACAAAAACGATATTCTGACAAAACTATAATATATAGAGCCACACGATGTGCCTTTAGCGAACTTTCTTTAGTGAACTATATTAGTTTGAAACGCTAAAAAGTTAATTCCAAATAAAAATCTTACATAAAAAGACACAATTTCATGCCTAATTTTAACACCAGGATTTTTTAAAGGGATATCCAAGTGCCATGTTTTTATCCGGCATTACTGAAAAAGAAATAAAATTATTGTCTTTTATTTGACCGAGAAAATTAATTTCAAAGCAAAAAGGTGTATATTTCTGAATTATGCTGATTTCAACATGTATCGATCGACTTTTAGCACGACTATGTATAACAATAGAGGATGGTCACTGGCGTATTGAGTGCAGAATTATTGTATTCTCAATAAATATTAATTTGTAATTGGTAGAGCGAGTTGCTATGTCAACGGATTCATTGTCCAAGAAATAAACATTCCGATACCGTATGTTATCAAGCTTTTCAGCTTTTCAACCAGCTTTTCAAACCTTTCACACGTTTTATTATGCATTTCAAAGTAGATTGTTTCAAAGTAAATCTCACCTATCGTGTAAATGAGAAAAAAAAGTAGAATGAAACTTACCGATACGCCTTCAAATTGGACATCTGCAAGAAGTTTAAAAAACAAATCTCTCATTTCTGAATCATCATATGTGAAATCATTTAGTCGTTTGGTAGCATTTCTCTCAAGCACCAGTGCTGCTTCATGTAACATCAACGCAATAATCCACACGCTATCATAAGCAGTAGTCCCCCATGGCTCATAATTATACTTGATATATTCTGGTTGAGTTAGTCTATATTTTAAACGCATAACATATTCTGTCGAAGTCTGTCATTGTGACAAAATATTAAAACAAAAACATTTATAACGAGTTTTGGAAAGCATTTTTTAGACAGTCGTTGATGAGACGGGATCAAAAGTGGTAACATTTTAAAGTTTGTCCAATTTAAATGAAAATTAGCGTATGTGATCTTGATATAATTCAAAATATGATGGGGTTATTTCAAGGTCATCAGAGGTCAACCAAAAGTCAAAAGGGGTAAAATTCCAAAGTTTGTTCAATTTGAATGAAAATTAGTATATGTGATGTTGATATGATGCAAAACATGATGGAGGTCATTTCAAGGTCATCAGAGGTCAATTAAGTTTAAGATCATACAGAGATCAAACAGGGTTGATTACTGAATATCACTTTAAAATTCACCATTTGCTGCATATTAAGTGCTGTGATCATCAGAATAATGCCAAAAGGATTGTTTGCATAATATATTGTAATCAAATTTGGCTTAAACATTGAGGAGGGGTCTGTTTTTGGGGTCAAAAGGGGTAAATTATAAAGTTTATCGAATTTAAATGAGAATTAGTATACGCGATCCTGATATGATTCAAAATATAATGGAGGTCATTTCAAGGTCACCAGATGTCAACCAAAGGTCAAAAGGGGTAAAATTCAAAAGTCTGTTTAATATGCATGAAAATTAGTATAATGTGATATTGATATGATTTGAAACATGATGGAGGTCATTTTAAGGTCATCAGAGGTCAACCAAGGGTTACATTTTTTATTAGATAGATTGTTATTAAACTTAGTGCCTGCATTTTTTCGCAAAAAAACCGGCTAGACTTCGTGGTCTTTTGAGACCGCAGCATATCTAGTTTCTTCGTCACGGCTAGGTCTTGATTTGCTATCGGATCTTTCTTCTTCTTCTTCTTCTTCTTTTTTCTGGCAACAAATTTCAAAATGCTTCATCTCTTACATGTTACATCATTCAATGACGTCACTTGCACATGCATCGTCTATATCCAGTATCTATAGGGTGTTCAATCTCGAGATATGCTTACTTAACAACGAAAGGGTAAAATCACAATTGCGCCACTTTTACTAGGGAAGATTGCTGTGCAAAGTCATGTAAATCAATGATAGCATCAAGTTTATCAAGAGAAATTAAAAGAATGCATCAATTACACAACAATACAAAATTGTTTTTAATGTTTTATAATGATTCTCTTTTTCCTCTTACGGCAAATTAAACGATAAATAAATATTTTACATTCTGTTGTAAAATTAAATACATGTGCATGTCAATGATTTTACCATGGTAAATACTGTTCTTTTTGTCATTCAAGACATGTTAAGACAAACAAATATTACACACTTATGGGTTAATGAATTTTGACAAGTTCATGAAATTTGACAAATTAATGAAATTAGATAAAATAATGCAAGCTCGCTGGTGTTGATGCGTCTACGGGGGGAGTGCATTAGACGCATCAACATCAGCTATCATTAAGAGCAAATTGAACAGAACAAACGGTATTTGAGAGCTAAGACTGTGCCCTTGAGGTTGATGTAAGCATTATGTCACAGAAAATCGTTTGAAGACAAGTGACTATCTTAGGGAATTTGATGAGCTCATTGAGTTTGTTAACTCCCTTAACAGGAAGGTACTTTTAGCTGGTGATTTTAATGTACATGCTGACATCCCCACCAAGTACGATTCATCTCATGTCCTTACCACCCTGGCAGGATCTGGTTTTGTCCAACATGTTGTTGGTCCTACGCATAGAGATGGCCATACCCTAGACTTGGTGATATCTCGTGAAACTGAACATCTTATCACTAACTGTATCACTGGTCCTAGGCTTTCAGATCACCATGTCATTCATTGCAGTATTGAAATCATCAAACCAGATCCAAAGAAAACTCTTATCACCTTTCGTAAATTAAGAAACATTGACTTAGAATCCTTTGAGTCTGACTTATCTTCTCAGTTTGAATCTCGTTGCTGTACTACTGCCGATCAGCTTGTTGATTTGTATCAACACACAATCACCGGTGTCCTTGATGAGCACGCACCTGTTAAGACTGTCGAGCGCACGTGTAGGCTCCGGCAGCCGTGGTACAATGACCAGATTCACGAGGCACGACGGTTGCGTCGTAAATATGAACGTGCCTGGAGAAAGTCAAAGTCAGATGCCCATAGGGAGTTGTATGTTAATCAAAGAATTCTGGTTAATAACCTGCTTGATCAAGCCAAGCAAAGGTACTACAAGGAACAGCTTGAAGGTGCTGATACAAAGACTGTATTTAAGACCGTAAACACACTGTTAAATAGGACAAACAAGGTGCTACCTGTTCATAATGATGCTGTTAAACTGGCCAATGAATTTGGTGAATTCTTTTCCACCAAGGTGTCCAAGATATATCAGAGTATTGAATCTGAACTTAGTTGCTTACCTGCTGCTAATAATGATATGTCTGAAATTGTTCATGATACTCAATGTAATCTTGTTGAATTTGATGTTGTCAGTAATGATGACATAATGAAGTACATTATGAAAAGCCCTGCTAAGACTTGCTCTTTGGATCAAGTCCCAACTTGGTTCATAAAACAGAATCCCCAGATGTTTGTTCCCATGATATCTGACATTGTTAACCTTTCCTTCAGTACATGTGTATTTCCTTCTCAGCTAAAACATGCCGTCATCACACCTGTCATAAAGAAGCAGAATCTTGATGCCTGTGATTTGAAGAACTACAGGCCAGTATCCAACATTCCCTATCTATCGAAGGTCATTGAGAGACATGCTGTGGACAACATCTCCAGATATATCGCTCAAAATGAACTTGATGAGACACTACAATCGGCGTATAAACCTGTCCATAGTACCGAAACAGCCTTATTGAAGGTTAAGAACGATATTATGGAATGCGTCTCAGAGCGGAAAGGTGTTTTTCTGGCCTTATTGGATCTGAGCGCGGCTTTTGATACCGTGAACCATGAACTCCTGCTCTCCAGATTACTCTCTGACTTTGGCATACACGGAAGTGTTCTGAAATGGATTCGCTCTTACCTGTCAGGAAGAACTACCAGTGTTTGTGTTGATGGCGTCAGTTCTGAAAAGTTTGAACTTAGATACGGCCTTCCACAAGGTTCCATAATGGGACCACAGCAGTTCCTCCTCTACACAACACCAATTGGTAAGATCTTGAGAAAGTATGACATATTGTTTCATTTCTACGCTGATGACATACAGCTGTACACGGCGTTCAACCCACGAGACCAAGCTTCCATCACATCTGCTCTCTCACACATGTCGCTGTGTATAGATGAAATTAGGTTCTGGATGACAACAAACTTTCTTAAGTTCAATGAAGACAAGACAGAATTTTTCATTGCCATTGCTGAGCATCTCAAATGCCATCTGCCACCAGTGAGGCTTCGTGTTGGTGATAAGTTTATCCCTCCTGCAGACAAGGTTCGCAACCTCGGTGTTGTTTTTGACTCAGCCATGTGTATGAAACCTCATATTACTTCTCTATGTTCTGGTCTCAATCTGCAACTACGCAACATTACTCGCATCCGCAAATACCTCGATCACAACACATGCCATCTTGTTGTACGTGCACTTGTGCTTTCTAGATTGGATTATGGCAATGCACTTTTATTTGGATCTACCAGCTCAGATTTACAACGTCTACAACGCATACAGAACTGGGCGGCCAAGCTTATCCACCGTGCACAGAAGCGAGATTATGCCACACCTTACCTTCAAGAACTTCACTGGCTACCGATTCGTGAACGCATCACCTTCAAGATCATGGTTTACATCTTTAAGTGTTTACACGGACTCGCTCCAGGCTATTTGTCATCTTGCTTGCATTTGTACCATCCAGCACGACCAAGTCTCCGTTCAGCATCTGATGCCACTCGGCTAAGTGTACCAAATACCAGACGCCATCTTCATTTTGCTTCAAATCGCACTTTCTCATATACTGCTCCCAAATCATGGAATGCTCTACCAAAGTCCGTCAGAAACTTTGATTCCATATCATCTGTTAAGAGGTCTCTCAAAACTCAGTTATTTATGCATTAATTGTCTTTTTATTTCATTGTTCCTGTTGTTTATTATGTTTCCAATTAGCGCATCGTTCTTGATGTAGATGCGCTATATAAATGCCTGTAATGTAATGTAATGTAATGTAATGTAAAAGCGGTATTTTCGAATCGCCAAAGAGGGCGCATTTCACTTGCACAATTTTTTTTGAGACAGGCTGTATAACCAAACATCTTCAAAATGCTGTTTCTGCCACAAATTACATAGCACGATGACGCAACTTGCACATATGCATCGGTTATATCCAGTGTCTATTATAGGGCCAAAAACGTGACTGTTGACACTCAAAATGCTTCTTCTTCTACAAACAACATAGCAGGGTGACGCCACTTGCACACATGCATTGTTATCACCACGTGCCTTGTGTTCACAGATTTGGGGTAAAAGGTCATGCAGAGGTCAAATCTTATAAATGCATTTTCTGGACATATGTAAGGGGTACGGGGCTCAAACTCGGTGACAACAAACTTCATGACCAGGGAAACATTTTGGAACATTTTGCAGGGGTCAGGTCAAAGGTCATCTATGGTTAAATCATAGAATTGCATTATCTGGACATATGTTAGGAGCACGGGGCTCAAACTCGGTGACCACAAACCTCATGACCAGAGGAATATTTTGGGACAGTTTGCAGGGGTCAAGTCAAAGGTCATTTGGGGTCAAATCATAGAATTGCATTTACTGGACATCTGTAAGGGTACGGGGCTCAAACTCGGTGACAACAAACTTCATGACCAGGGAAACATTTTGGGACATTTTGCAGGGGTCAGGTCATCTGGGGGCGATATCTTAGTATTGCATTTTCCGGACATCTGTAAGGAACACGAGGCTCAAACTCGGTGACAACAAACCTGATGACCAGAGAATATTTTGCAGGGGTCAGATACCTCCAAAACACCAACACGCCCCAGCTAGGTTTGTGGTCTATGACCACAATTTAGGTATAGTTAGACAGTCGTTGACGAAGTCATGATTGTCTACTGTTTCTTTTCAATTTCCTTCTTATTTTTGTCTTAAAGGTCATTAAGGGGTCACTTCTGGTCCGAGACGAAATACCTTCAAAATGCATCTTCTGCCATAAGCAACATAGGTGGGTGACACCACTTGCACATGTGCATTTGCATTAGTCAGTGTCCATAGGGTGTATACAAATGTGGGTGTCAAAGGTCATAAAGGGCCACTTCTGGTTCGAGATATACTTTCAAAATACTGCTCCTGCAACAAACATTATAAGAGGGTGACACCACTTGCACACATGCATTGACATTAGCCAGTGTCTATATAGGATGTTCACAGATTTGGGGTCAAAGGTCATTGGGTAGTTGATTGAGGTCAAGTTTCCAGTGGTATAAATATTTCAACTTTTTAAAGAAAAGTGTGGGGGGATGAGGCTGTGGATTACAAAATGCCCTTCAACACGGTACACCACTTCCACATGCATTGACATTCGCCTATGCATATATAATATGGGCTGCTCACAAATGTGCCCATGTACCTTTAGGACCGGGGGGCACTTCAATATGAAATGGATATAGGTGTAGGGCTGGCGCCTTCGCACTAAGGGGCATTCGGTGAGAGCAAAATGTAAAAAATATGGGGTCATTGGGTGAGAGCATGATTTTTGGCATTCGGTGAGAGCAAAATGTAAAAATATTGGGTCATTGGGTGAGAACATGACCTTTTTTAAATGGAATCTTTGGGTGAGAGCCGAAACAGCGTCGCAAAAACCTCGAAAATCGAATTTCTAGATCTAAATGGCTTCAAATTTCATTGTTTTTTCAAAATAAGTAACAAAATCAGTGATAAATGAAAGTTGCTGTTCAAATTGAACTTGTAAGGGTCTTTGGGTGACAGATCAAATGGAAAAATATGGGGATGGGGTCTTCGGGTGACAGAACATGTGTTCGTAAAAAAATATGGGGTCTTTGGGTGACAGCGATGCTGAAAAAGGGAGTCTTAACAGCCCTACATACGCGTCACCTCCAAAGTTGGAGTGCACCCCGGGCTTTAGGGCTAAAGGTCAAAACAACTGTCTTTGTGGTCGAAGGACCACTGCACTTCTATATAGTTACTTTTGTGTTTGTTTAAACATTTGAATGTCAGCTGATATGAAATACCAATCTAGTCTGCACTAGTAAAGAATTGACAAACTTATGGTACTCAAACCTTGGCCTTTATACCAGTGGCAATGGGTAACTTACTATATTTGCAATTGTAATTGTGGCGGGATCATTCAGTAACCCGATCTGAGTGCCAATAAATCTATCAACTGCTTGTTCCATCTCTTCCGCTGTGCAGTCAATGATATCTTCAGCATGTTTAGGTATCTCCCAGAATTTATGTTCATACCATCCCAACATAATCCATACATAACCTTTTCCAGTTATACCTTCCTTGTATGCCTGAAATGTTAAAGAGATATACAAGCAAAAACAACAAGTTAACAAAAACTAATTCCCAACACATGTCATACATAACAAAATTTAATTCAATCATAACTGTTATGTAACGTGCAAAACAACATATGTTTGCTTTGGTACAAATAGTTTGATTTCATAACTGTGCTTGTAATTCTGCACAAAGTTATTGATTTTATTCTGCGTAATAGCCTTACCTGTATTATTCATGTTCCCTTATACACTATTTATCTATGCCCGTGCAACGGGGCATAGATATTGTGTTTGTTGTGTTTAGTCTTCTCCTTCGTCTTCGCCTTCTTCTCCTTACGACCAGTCCTTTGCACTCCTCTAGCTCAAGAACTAAAGTAGCCTCGGGGCCCATGCTTGGTACAATGATGGCCCATGACCCCTAAAAATTTCCTGGGGTAGCCTCGACCCCAGAGGTCAAAGGTCATGGGCTACAGGGGGCAATATGTGTAAAATTTGAAGCATCTCTAGCTCAAGAACTATAGCGCCCTCAGGGTTCATACTTAGTATAATGATGGCCCATGACCCCTAGAAGTAACTAATGGTGGCCACCACCCCAGAGGTCAAAGGTCACAGGCTACAGGGAGCAAAATGTGTAAATATTTAAAACCGCTTTAGCTCAAGAACTATAGCGCCCTCGGGGTTCTTGCTTGGTACAATGATGACCCATGACCCTTAGATATTTCCTGCCGTAACATCAACCCCAGAGGTCAAAGGTCATGGGCTACAGTGAGCAATATGTGTAAAATTTCAACAGCTCTAGCTCAAGAAATACAGCGCCCTCAGGGTTCATAATTGGTACAATGATGACCCATGACCCTTGATGTATTCTATATTAGCCGCATCCCCAGAGGTCAAAGTCTTAAGGCTTTAAAATGCAAAATAGGTACCACCTATTAACATAGTGTAGCGCAATATGTAGTATTTTGTTAGCTCCCTGTGTTTGCAATGAAAAAGGTCTGAATCGTACGTCAAGGAAACTAATCACTTGACAAAAACTCCCTTAAAAGGGAATGTGTAGGCATTTTGATTTTTGATTTTGGACCACCTCAAAAGGTTGTCATGATGGGACAATGGGTGTGGTTGGTTAAGGGGTGGGATATTAGAGAGAGTGTTGTCCAGTCTGGTGGTGTGTTAGAGAGAGTGAGGGTCTGGTGGGGTATAAGAGAGAGTGAAGGCTTGGTAGGGTATTAGAGAGAGTGAGGGCCAGTCTGGTGGTGTTTTAGGGCGAGTGAGTGTCTGGTGGAGTATAAGAGAGAGTGAGGGTCTGGTGGGGTATTAGAGAGAGTGTGGTCCAGTCTGGTGGTGTTTTAGAGAGAGTGTGTGTATAGTGGAGTATAAGAGAGAGTGAAGGCTTGGTGGGGTATTAGAGAGAGTATGGGTCAGTCTGGTGATGTTTTAGAGCGAGTGAGTGTATGATGGAGTATAAGAGAGAGTGAGGGTCTGGTGGGGTATTAGAGAGAGTGTGGTCCAGTCTTGTGGTGTTTCAGAGAGAGTGATGGTCTGGTGGAGTATAAGAGAGAGTGAGGGTCTGATGTGGTATAAGAGAGAGTGTGGTCCAGTCTGGTGGTGTTTTAGAGAGAGTGATGGTCTGATGGGGGTATAAAAGAGAGTGAAGGTTTGGTAGGGTATTAGAGAGAGAGTGTGGGCCAGTCCAGCGTTATGAGCATATATCAAATGAAAGCTTAAAACAAGTGCTTTCACATGGTGCTCACCAAGTTTTCGTTTGTGAATAGGGGAATGAGGTTAGGTGTGGTCACGGGCATAGATATTCGTGTTTGGTAAAACACATTACTGTGGCATCTAGTCTATTTTGCTTTCCTCCGATCTGGAGTAATTTTAGAGGTGTTATTACTAATTGAGGGGCTCGTTATCCCGGCTCGTTATCTCCACACTTTGCAGTATTTCTAGTGAACTGATAGGTCCAATAGCGTCTAACTAGGAGGTAAATAACAGGTAAACTGGATGGAAATACCCACCCAATAAATTCAAACCTGAACAAATTGGGCAATATACAATAATAATCATTAAATCATAGTATCATGATGATATCTCTGGAACTCTGAACTCTAGTAATGTTTCTTTTCATAAAAATTTGCCCCGTAACAAAATTGGGTTTCTGGCCTTGGTATGTCTGCCTTTTGTACACATGCGGCACAGTTGACCATACCTTGCACTGGGATTGTGTGCAAATATCTGGTGTTTTCATCCTTTTATTTAACATTCAAAACATTGAGACTTATGAATAAAATTAATGCAGTGGGACAATATGAATGTTTTTTATCGTATTTATAAGAAAATCAAAATCAATGTTTTTTAGTCTCGACTATTAGCTCGCTGGCTTAAATTTCAATATTACCATTTTGTGTGTGTGGTAATGGGGACTTTGCCTTTAAAATGAGGTTATATTGATCAAATTTACAAATCTTAGTGCATTGTGGGAATGTATTTAAGCCTCATCATCAAAAACAAAATCGAGAAAAAGGACGTCACTGGTCCGGTGTATATATGATTCCATGTCAGGGGAAGACCACAATTGGAACCTGCCAAGAATCATACATCGCAGAGACTGAACGTTCTCCTAAAACCAGATTTTTAGAACACAGACGTCCAAGCACCACTTCGTCCGAGGTTTCCAACCACATCCATATTGAGTCACCGGGCCATCACGTTGACTTGGACAAAGTCCGAATTTTGGATAGGGAGCCCCGCTGGTTCGAGAGGGGAGTTAAGGAAGCCATACACATCAGGGCCAACCAACCATCTCTTAACAAGGACGGGGGGGGCGCTAGAAGTTGCCAAAGGTTTATGACCCGATTATTACGTCACACTTCAAGTGTGCTCGATCGGGTCAGTCCGCTGAAGAAGGCTGTAGTAGCAACAGCTGAAAATTACGGAGGTCAATATTTTGTATTGAGATCAAGAGTTTAAATCTTTCTATATATGGATTACTTTCATGCTAGATTTGATATATGATTTGGATAACTCCAGATATACTTGCTCATTTGCAGCATTTGAGCATACCGTTAAGCAGTCTGCAATTAATAAAATATTCTGTTTTTGTTGTTGTTGTTGTTGTTTTTTACTTTTTACCACTGACCTATTATTTGTGCAACAGTATGTATTAACTTTAATATACGAGCGTAAGAATTGATTAATAAAAGTGCAAATTGCCTTCCAAATACAATACTGAGGATACTGGGGAATACAGATATATACTGGTAAAATACTCCCTGGTCAAAATAAGACTGGTACCTTGACAATAAATTTTATTTTAGAATATATTTTCGATTGTTTTATTTATGTTTTAGTTTAACTATAATAGCAAACATATTTTCATAATTCCTTATCAAACAATGTCATCACACTTCAGAAGATGCCAAAAGCAGGTAATTATATGAGCGATGTGTGTCTCTATAAAAAGATACACAGTGAAAGTTCAAAGCATTATTTCATTAGCAAGTAAAACATTTAAACCCTAATATTTTAGTAATTTGATAATGTCTCGGGCTATATGTATTGCATTATGTAAATTGGCTGAGGTACAATCATGACAATGGGCCCTTTTAAGTTTCTGCTTTTAGTTTTTGTTGAGCTTTTGTTCCCATGGTTTCCCGTTGTCGTAGCTAAGTTCTCAAACTGATGTTGTTCAAGGTCGATATGTTAACTAGGTCTCAAAGAGTGTACGATTTATACGCCGATGCAACGAAAGACCCCGATTATGGAACCAAATCTTAAATTAATGAGCTTATAAACTGGGTAGCTTCTGACCTTACCTCACAAAATACCTTCCGTGCCATTTCCGGGAACATGTTGCCAATTATGATCTTTGCATCCTTTCTCTAAAGAATAAGATAATATTTGTAGAAAAATCGTCAGAATTTTTTTTTCTATATATTTACACGGTTAAATTCTTAACGATTTTTACCATTGAATTTGTCTGTTGTGTAGAGGATTTGTATTTTAGTAGACCGAAATGCATTTAAAACGTGCAGTTGTAGGGATGTATTATTCGGCTTACCTTGATGTTTTCGATTTGATTTCTGGGATTCGTGAAAAAACTTTCTGATGTCAACAAAGTGATATTAGCTTCTTTCAGTAAGTCATGCATATGGTCCATAGCCTGAAAGAAGCGGTATTTGAATTTCTTTGCTGTACTTATATGTCAATCAATATCAAAGCATGAAAGTCATTAACGAAATGTATTTATCCTGTATGTAGACAAACTAGTGTACGAAACTGTCTTTTTATTACATCTATCGACCTACACGGAAAATTAAGAATAGGCGGGTCTCTAAAGGTTTTGAATAAAAGTTTTTTAAAATCATTCAATGCATGAGTTTTTTCGCGTTTACACACACATTTCCCCAAATTGAGTTTTCCATGTAATCCCCCCACACACAAATTTCGGTTAAAAACAAACTTGTGTGCAACCAGGTATGCAACTATGGGTTTTCAGTGCATAGTGAGAACAAGATGCTTGACTTTCAGGGCATTAGGAATTGATATATGCTGTACGAAAAATGCAGATTTTCCTTTGTCTGCGAGTTACATATTAGGTGTCATTTTTTGACACGTTTGATGTTTACTGAGGTATGGAGAGTGTGGCCTTCAATACGTAAAATTTGGAAGGCTATTTAACACTGTAGAGCAAGGAAAGTTATTATTTGCATAGAAAACGCACTATTAAATCACGACGAGATGTAAATTGGGTGATGTCACAGCTCATTACACAGCCGTAACGTTAGTCACGGATGTGTCTTTTTTCTTACAGGTTCTTCTTCTTCTTCTTCTTCTTCTGTCAACCATTACATTTGCTCTAGCACTCACATGCTTACATCGATTTTGACCTAACTTAGTCACAATGATCATTGACCATGCCCCTACATGTCACATGAAACTCGCGGGGTCAAAGGTCACGCAGGGGTCACTGGGGTCAAAAACGTGATTTCAACTAAAATGCATCTTCTCCCACAACTTACGTAGGACAGCGACCCCACTTGGGACAGTAACGGTATGTTCACACATGATCTGCAGTCACCCAATGTATATGTGGTATTTTTTCATTTGGGGTCAAATCTCATTAAGGGGTCACTTCCGGTATAAAACGAAATACCTTTAAAATGCATCTTCTTCCACAGATTCTGTAGGACAGTGACGCCACTTGCACACATGCATTGTTATTACCCAGTGTCTATGGGGTGTACACAGATTTGGGGTCAAAGGTCATTAAGGGGTCACTTCCGGTATAAAACGAAATACCTTCAAAAATTTTATTAGCTAAGTAAAACATGGGACAGTAACGGTATGTTCACACATGATCTGCAGTCACCCAATGTATATGTGGTATTTTTTATTTGGGGTCAAATTTCATTAAGGGGTCACTTCCGGTATAAAACGAAATACCTTTAAAATGCATCTTCTTCCACAGATTCTGTAGGACAGTGACGCCACTTGCACACATGCATTATTATTGCCCAGTGCCTATGGGGTGTACACAGATTTGGGGTCAAAGGTCATTAAGGGGTCACTTCCGGTATAAAACGAAAAACCTTCAAAAAATTTTATTTGCTAAGAAAAACATAGGACAGTTACGGTATGTTCACACATGAATTGTGGTTACCCAGTTTATATGTAGTATTATTTTAATTTGGGTCAAAGGTCATTATAAGGGTCACTTCCGGAATAAAACGAAATACCTTTAAAATGCTTCTTCTTCCACAAATTACGTAGGACAGTGACGCCACTTGCACGCATGCATTGTTATAACACAGTGTCTATATGGTGTACACACATTTCTGGTCAAAGGTCAGTAAGGGGTCACTTCCGGTATAAAACGATATACCTTCAAATTACCCCTTCTGCCACACAAAGCATAGCAAAGTGATGCCACGTGGACACGTGCATTGACATTAGCCAATGTCTATCGGGTTTTCATATATTTTGGGGTCAAAGGTGATTAAGGGGTCACAACACGGCTGTGTTCGTGGTCTTAGACCACAGCTAAGTCTAGTTAGAGTTTATCACTCTATTACAACTTGTTGTCTATTATGCACTCAGAACGCTAGTCAGTCGATGGCTATTGTTATACAAGACCCACTCAGTCACTTAATTAGGCACTGGAAACGATCGAATTCGGTGTTGAAATTCATAATCTATTTTCTCGGAGGCTTCTAGTGTCAGATTTTTGATTTTCACAGGCTTCAAACTTGCCATAGCTTTTTTTTTTGGGGGGTCAATATTTTTGCTTTTCTTAACTAATGAAAGATATTTCCCAACTTTTTCTAAAGCACATCATATAGGGATATATGTCAGAGCTTTGTCAGAAATTCGGTTTTGATTGCACAATTTGTCAATTCCGACTACCAATTTTGTCAAAATCAACTGTACCTAACCCATGAATGGATGATTTTGCAAGCCACACTAGAAATATCGATAATTTCTGCTGGTTATATTAGAAATGAAGTACTGAGTTGGACATTTTGGCAGTAACAAGTGAAAAAAGTTGAAATCAAAACGGATATTCTTACAAAACCATAAAATATAGACCAATGTGCCTTTTAGAGGTGGGAAAAATCTTTCTTTAGCGAACTATATCAGTTTGAAACGCTAAAAAGTTCACTGGCGAATATTATTTTTTTTAAAGGTATATCCAAGCACCATGTTTTTATCCGACATTACTAAAAAAAAAATCATTTAAAATGTGTTGGTTAAATTCACAAGTCAGTAGGAGCTAACTGTGGCTCCGAATTAAGTTGTTTTATTTAACTTGTATTACCATAAATATTTTGTTCTAAAGTGAACATTAAAAAGATCGTCGTGAATTTACCAATTTAAAGTGCTCCCTGTTCTCGTGAATGGTTGCTACTCGATTCCATCCATATTCCCTTAGTAATCGAATGCGCAGGTAGTTATAAACGGAAGCTGGAGAGTTGGAACGGTAGAAGTAGGGGTACAATTTCCGATTTGACAAAGATGGCGACTCAGCTCCATAGGCAACCTGAATATAAAAATAATGCCACCGACCAATGAAAAGCAATAACAATTTAAAAGTATAATATAATATGAATAATATGAAAAATATATAAGTTGAATTGAGCTATTAAGATAGACTTTAAAGGTCAGAGCAAAATTTTCGTCTCAGATTTTAATAAATGAAAAACTTATCAAATTAAAATCACGTTAGCCTGTGGCCATCTAACTAAATTCATGAATGATAAATTAATGAAAGTTACGTGAAGAAAAATTTAAAAAGAAAATAATATAAACAAATAATATATATATAGCTATACAAATAAATGATCCAACTGGTCTCAAATTGTGCCTTTGGCAACAATAACCCAAAATGAGCAAAGTTGCATTATTTTGGATGTTTTGCTACATAGGTAACATCACAAAATAGGTCAAGGTTTAACAGTTCTCAAAGGAGTTTGATCTTTTTGGCAAGTTACCAATGTAAGAAACCACCTGAGATATGGCAAACTATTCTTTTTTCAAATGTTTTTGCAAGCAGAGCAATCTCAGAACATTTTGATAAAAATCAGAGAATTTTTCAATTTGATCCCCTGTGGAATCCAAATTATTTTGACATTTGATCCTTTTCCCTATAACTAGGTATGTCACAGTGGCTGCACAATAATTCTGCTACACTGTGCATGCAAGCATAACAGTGAATTGAAAAGGACGCGCTTCAAATTTGGCCAATTTTAGAAAACATCCATGTCGATAAATGAATTTCTTCATATGCTTCATTTATCCAAATTGTTTAAATTTTTAATATATGGTGTGTGAAGCCTTTCCGAGGCTAACATCGGGTCCTCAAAATTAAAAATTGTTTTGTTTAAGAGCTACTGCCTGTTTTTATGGATTTTGAAGATCGCTCATAAATCAGTAAATATAGGCCTATTGAAGTAAAGGAACTACCACCATTTAGCTGAAATACTAATCTTTCTTGGCATGTAAATTAATTCCGTCGACAACGAATGAAACACTTCCCTAAAACTAGTTGAAGCAAAACATTAATCAATGATATTTTTAGGGAGTAATTTTCCAAACCACAATAGCTCTAGTCTAAGCCATTGTGTGTGTCCAAGGCCATACTATTTTTGTATACGCGGTACAGTAAAATGGCTGTTGCTTTTACCGATTATCCTCCCATGTTAATCCAGATGACAAAATGTTAATTTAAAGTCTCATTGCAACTGAATTTTAATTTTTACTTTTCGGACTTGGCTTTGAGTAATGGTGACACATACCATGTTTACAGTAAAAATGAAAATTATATTCCAGACACCGTCAAAATGTCAAACTTTTTATTTTTTTGTATTGTTTTTAAATAATTAACTGCAGTTCATTTATTCAACCTCATAACAGGATCATACTTCAAAAATTTATGATGAATGAACAGACGTTCATTAAATATTGAAAAAAAACCTATAATTACTCATGCCTAATTTGCATAATAATATCATAAATACATAATTAGATGTAATTACCTAATTTGCATAATTAATTACTTTTTGTGTATTTTTTGTTATCAATTGAAAGAACTTTGTATACATATGTGTGCAAAAAACCCGCACCTTTATACCATGTACGGTTTTCTATGGGCATCAATTTTGCATATTAATCAGCTGAACTTAGTCATTTTTTGAGATTTAATTTGTCTGCAGATTGGCCGAAATTGCTAAAATAGTATATTTGGTTAATTTATTATAATTATTCAATGATAGATTTTTTAATTTTGTTTTCTGTAACGAAGTCAGGAAAGATAGGCATTTAACATGTGATATTTAAATTAACGCTACTTTTTCAAGCAAGCGTCCAAATATACCTTCAAAATCTTAAAATGTGCCAATTTTGTCATTACAGCCATTTGTGGCAGGATTTCATTCCATCTACGAGCATCTTTAAATTGACACTACGTCACAATGCATTGACCGTTTTCAATTCTGTTTTTTGATTTTTGATGCTTTAATAAAGCTCAATAATGTAGGAACATTAAATAACGTGTTTCTGCTGCGATTATTTTTGAGGTGATATGCCTACTATAACTCTAAATCCTTATGACGAAAGGAATACATTGGTATAGTTTTAATAAGATTTGCCCAACTTTGAAAATTCACCTCCTGCATAAGCGACTATTATGAATTTATGCAAATTAGGCACTGTTCCACTACTTGGATTTTCTGGGACTTTTGATATGATTTGTGTGAGCTTAATTAAACTGATTTTATTAGGCACTACCCTTTAGTTTTGTCTTAGATTGGATATGCTTGTCATTGGTGGCTCAAGTATCAAGCTCTCCCCTGTCATCCGGAATCTTGGCTGTTTTCTTGACGTAAACTTATCCCTCACGGCTCACGTCAACAATCTTCGCAAGACAATCCTATTCCACATCAAAAATCTCTGGCACATACGTAGATTTATTGACAAAGAAACATGTCACCATGCAGTTCGTGCTCTAGTTATTTCCAGGCTGGACTATTGTAATGCTGTCTTCACTTTACTATCTGCCAGGGATAAGGATCGTTTACAGAGACTGCAAAATAATGCTGCACGTCTTGTGTTTGCGGTCGGACGTCGAGTCGAAGCTAAACCACTTATTCATAAACTGCACCGACTGCCTGTTGAGCAGAGAATTCTGTTCAAAGTGCTTTTGTATGTTTACAAGGCATTTAACAACTTAGCTCCTAAGTACATCGCTGAACAATTCACTGTTTATGTTCCATCCCGGCCCCTTCGATCAGCCATGGACACAAATCGGCTTGTGATACCGATGTCGGAATTGGTCACTGTTGGTGATCGGAGTTTCAAAGTTGTCGCAGCAAATGCCTGGAACTCTTTGCCGAGACAATTGCGGACTGCTGAAACTACAGAAATTTTCAAGGGAAATCTTAAGACTTTTCTATTTTAAGAACTTTGTATTTCATTTATTTGTTGTAAACGCTATGGTACCATGTAAATAGCGTCCTAAATACCTGTTTGTTGTTGTTGTTGTTGTTTCCATAACCTTTATTACGACTAAATTTACTTGCATTTAATCTGTGAGTTCAACCATAGTCATCTGCCATTGTTGCTGATTCATTCAACGTTTTAATTTTACTAGCGCTTTCATCCAAGTGAGTTTTAATATCAACGTGGCACATCTTTTGAATCTTCTACCAGAACCAATTTCCTAAGTTGACTAAAATAATCTTTGTCTTCTTTTGAGCCGAGACACCAGTCAAGCATTGGTTCTTTTACTCTACTTGCTATCTTAACTCTCTAAACCATTGTCTGTATGCTTCAGGTACCAGCTTGTAGGCCATTATAATTGAATACCTGAGTGGAAGAAGGGCCCAACTCCATCAAAACTGTTTTTGAGATATTAAGAAAAAACTTAATATTTGGAAAAGTTTTATAGACCGAATGTTTTCATCTTCAAGAGACTTTTAATACATGAACATACAGTATTACATACATTTGAAATCATATATGCTAAGTAATTTCGTGCAAATGAAAATCGAGTTTTGTACGTGTAAGATTTTACAAAACGAAAATCAAAATTTACAAGTGTAAGTGTTAAAAGGAATTCATTTCGAAGTGAAAATCGAATTTGTGAGTGTAAGAAGTAATTTCTTTACAAATTGTGTTTTATAAGTGAAAGTTGGAGGTACATTTTTACCAATAGTGTTCTGAAAGAAACCGATTTTACGTATTGTACGAATTTTTGTAAGAAGCTGTATCCTGTTTTTTTTGTTGTTTTTTTGCCCCTAAATCATGCCGTATACTTAGCAAAACCCGTTGGTCAGATTGGGCTAATAAAAATGACATTTTATCTTTTCAGTCAATTAATTACCCCTTACATCAGAGGGGGTTAGTTTGGTGATTTGACATAGAATCACCCAATTCTTGTAATTATAATCAAATTGGATCAACAATATCTTACCGTTATCAAGTTCCAGTAGTGAGCCGTACTCGCAATATCTTCCGCAGGAGGGGAACAGCCACCACCAAGTATCATAATCTTGGTTGGTTCACGAAATAACTGGTCAAACAACGCTCGGGAACCAGATCCTGCTTCACACTGAAACGTGAAAGAAATACATATAACTATTATTGTTTAAACAGTGAACTAACTTCAATCACATTGTCTAGTCTTATCCAACATGAAAAAATATTGCTTCGTTCGTATAATAAGGTTTTCTCCTGAGGAAACAAATTTACTGCTGATGAAAATGCAAGTCCCAATCGGATCAATGTCAAGGGATGTTTTCAGGCCCGTTCGCAGGATTTTTTTTTGGGGGGGGGGGGAGGGTGAGGGGGAGGTGCGTATGTTGAAAAAATTGACCTTTCTTCCATGATGAAGGGGAGATTCAGTGAAAAGTTGACTTTCTTCCCAAAAGTTTTCAATTGCAATGATGTATTGAAATTCACTAGTATAATTATTTCGCTCCCATATTTTATATTTGAGCACTGTATCTAATAATGGTTTCACCGAGTCTTATTCTTAATATAATATTGTTCCTCTTATGTTGAGCACTTTCTAAACCACCATGGAACAAGTGAACTTCAGATACCTTCAGAATAAACCCGCGCCAACGCAAAGGGATTACTTAAAGTGCCTTATTGCAAAGACAGAAAATTCATAAGATCAGTACGATGGAGAACCTTCTTCTTCCTTGTTCCTGTAACAAGACAAAACCAAAAGGAAACATACGGATTCAGACCAACGAAATCTCCTCCACCGATCCCAGAACTTAAAGATTCTGAAGACGGTATGTATAAACTAAGACATGAACAACACAGCAAACTATTGCGAGAAAATATAACAAAGTCATATAAGAAAACAAGTGAAACTACCAAACGTAACATCATCATGACTGACAAAAGTATCGCTACTGAATTACACCTCGATAACCGCATCGATGTTACTGCATAAATCATACTGTATCATTTAAATACCATAAGCCGAACTTCTATAATAAACCAACATGTAGACTTATCAATTCCACTACATCGGAACTTGGAAAGATAAGTAAGCAAATCCTAGAAAGAATCAAAACGAAAGTTCGACCTAAATACCAACTAAACTATAGGCTAAGGCATATGCATGCACAACCTGAATATCTGACACAATGTAATGTACAGAAGACAGAAGTAAATATATAATGTACTGAAGTAATGTTTTTGCAATATTCAAGTAGAACATATCAAACAGGGTGTAGCATTGAATAATCACGAACATACAGGGTTGTTCAGAACGCCATTCTTTGCAAAAATAAAGCCTATTTAAAAATATAGGCCTAGTAATAGATATTTTAAAGATAAAACAATTTAAAAGATCTATCTGTAAAAACCTATTGCTGCTCCCTGAATGCCCAAACAACTTTATTCGCTTAACCGGAAGAATATTCATTTAAAATCAAATAATTAAAATAGTGAATAATTAATTTTTATTATGTACATGTACTATGAACATAGACCAAAAACAATTTTACATTTAATCACATGGATTTTATTTAATACTCTACAGGCTTAGAGTTTCCTCTTTTCATTCCTTTTTTCATGCAAACAAAATTTAAAGCCCATTAGATTGCATGACACTTATTCCACTGCATTCATTAAAAGCTCGTTAAATCCTTACTTACTAAGTTTATTCAGATTATCTATTACACAATTATAGTTAGAAAGTTAAAAAAAATTAAGATAAAACTATGCAACTGCTTTTTTACTTCTACTAGGCACCAAAGTGCATAGATTTGATTAATGCACATCAACTTCCCATTGGATTTACACAGAGTTCCTCCACTTCCGGCACCACCCCTGACTAATCAACCTAATTAACCTGTTGTAATTAATTAATACATTTGTTTAATTGTATTTGTTATTAATTATTTAGATTAATTATTTATCTTCAAAATAAGACCAAAACCATTTTGTTCATGGTGGATTTTAGCAAAAATATAGGAATAAGAAAACAACATGAATTAGCAAAATGTGACAGCACCACCTCATAGGGTCCCAGTATAAAAAACATGACCTATAGCAAAATTATCATTTAATTTGATAAAAATTCGTGAGTTTGTATAGATACTAAAATGTCCTCTGAACTGGACATCATTTTACATAATATAAAGTCAACTTAGGGTTTTTGTACTCGCTTTTCATTATAATTGGAAAATAATCCTAAAAGCTTTTATCTGTAGTATAACAATAGTAAAGTTGATATATAATTGTTTAATTACGTCGTAAGACGTTCTCTGAACTGGACTTAATTCCCAGTAATATAATACAAGTAATATAATACTTGCTTTTCATAAAAGCTTTTACTATGGTCTGTGGTATAACAATAGTACAATTTATACTTGATTTCTTAGTTATCTTAGTTGTGAGATGTGATCTGAACTGGAATTAATTCAGATAAATAAAGCAAAATATTTTAATTCTACTCCCTCCCCTTTTACGAGACTTGGCACTATAATAATATTATTATTCTTTGACGAACTCTTGACTTGATGAATTCTGAAAGCAAATAACGTATGCTGATAATAGCCCTATTATAGAGCCTTTAGACTGTGGTAATCCAAACAACGCGCTATATCATAGACCTTGGTTATATCCAGAGATCTGCTAAACCATGTAAACCCAGTGACCACTCCCCCAAAAAAAAAAAAAAAGCTAGTACATTTTTGACTTTGGCCGCTTGGAGGGGACGCTGAATTGGTTGATTCGGTACCCTTAGGACGGCGTCCATGGCACGTGCCCTTCTTTGCCCCTTAGCTTCACCACTGCCTGAAAGTGATCATAACAAAGGGCCTACTAAGCATCTCAACTGCATATTTAGAGTACGGATTTTCAACTGTCACTGCACGGATTTTTAATCTCGCTGCACGAATGTGCCAGATGGCACGTTAAAATAGCCCCTGCTTTACCTCATCAATTGTTCAGCTTAAAATGAAAAGGGGACATATTTTTATGGAAAAGAAATACTCATCTATTTTTAATGGAAATGTTATAACATGGCTTTAAATAACCTAACAAAGAACTTTGGTTACATATGGACAAAATGAAAAATGAAACAAAATTGAAACAAAAATCACTTGATTTTACAAGTTCCCTTGTCTGTACTCTAATCATTTCACTTCCTTGTTGTTTGGCACATTAATTTTGGGAAAATTAAACAAAAATCACATGATTTTACAAGTTTCCTTCTCTACTCACTGATCATGCTGATCATTACAGTTTTATGGCTAATAAATAGGTGTCAAATACTAAAGCAATTACACCTCATATCGATTGATTTGTCATAATCACCACATTTAGGAAAATGTGAATACTGTATTATAATACTACCTTCCAATAAAAACAATTCAGTGTAGTGCTCGGTGAGATCAAAGCACATCTTACGGTTCATCTCATGCAGCTATTAAAGCCATAATGTACGATCTTATAATATGAAATTGGTTTATCTTTTTTCAAACCTGATTTTTTTGTATATTTGTAATGTTTACACATGTCCCAACTTGCACTTTACCTTGATATATTAGCTTAAAATGGACAGCAACCCTTCCCGGCAGTTATTACTAATATTATTTCAACATTTTGAATAAAGAATAACAAAATTAAAATTTGACGGAAATCGTACACTAAGGCTTTAAATTTAATATAATTTTGCAATACTGTTACCTTGCAGATAAAGGGAAAGAAAAATGACAAGGTACACCAACGCGGGGAAACAAGTAAAATACTAGACGGTATGCAGGGGTGGGGTGGCAAAAACTACAAATGTAGGCAATAGAAGTAGGTAAAGTTCGATAGCCAAACATTATCAGTTCGGCCAAGGCCCACAGAAGCGCTAACCCTGTAGAAACAACATGAATCAATGAGAATACAAAAGTGAAATAGAACAAGTGATGAAAATCACTGTGCACATACACATATACGATAAATAAACCAATTAATGTAGGCACAAAAACAGGCAAAGTTCGATGGCCAAAAATTGCCAATTCCAGAGCCCACATAAGTGTCGGAAAAACAGTACAAAAGTACACTTGAAGTAATGAAAATCACTGTGCACGTAGCAGACAAAAAAAAACCCCAAAACAAACAGACAACAAAACAACCGACATTTCGAGCAGATAAACTGCTCTTCTTCAGAGACAGACAACTGACAAAATATAAAAGCAAACAATGAAAACTGCATGCTGTAGTTTAAAAACAAATTCAAGTCAAAAAGTGAAGGCAAGTTCAAATTGAACTCAGTAGCAAACTAGGCAACAGACTCGGAGCAACTTAAGCTGTGTCTTAGCAAGTTCACTACAGAATTTACAGAAAGAAAACTGGGGAGCAATATGCAAATAAGCAGCACCACAGGACAATAGGGTATTGTCCTAATTCACAGGATGTAAATGTCAAGAGGAGTCGTAATCAATAGAAGAGGAAGAGAATGAATAGATAGGATAAGTGGACACATGTCACTCAAACTTTAAAGATATAATTTGAAAAGTCATGCATAATACACAACAATTTTTGGAGGCCTACAAAATACATGTGTTCAGAAAAGAAAAATAAATAAGCAAAAATTTGCTGAATATAACACAAGTCGAGGAAGGCCTCAAAGTGTAGAATGCATACAGAAAAAATAATGGGGAGGGGAAGTAGAAAAAAAAAAGGAAATTAAGAATGCACATGGTCCATGCATGATAAAAATTAATTTCAGACATAAAGATATAATTAGAAAAGTTATGCAAATGGAAAACACTTTACATGTTTTAAGAAAAATGGAAAATAAGCCAAAAATTGCTGGATAAAACACAAATCAAGGAAGGTCTCATTCACCTTCTGGAAGTTCTGGTACATATCATGGATATGAAAATCCTGTTTTGTGAGTGTATGTAAGAAGTAATTTTTTACAAAATGAAAATCATGTTAAAAGTGGGAGGTAAATTCTTGGCAATCTGAAAGAAACCAAATTGTGTGAGGCGTATTGTAAGCTTTTGTCCATAATGAAACTTTTTATTCTCCTACATTTGTCCTATGAGTCCTATCCTAGATCATTGTAGATATAATCATGATTTAAATTATCAAAATGCTTGATATTGTACAGAAATTTCCTTCAAGCAATCAGTATTGATGCACTTTAACCATAAAATATCTTTATATAATATTTATCTTTTACGTATAAAAGATTTGTGCATACTTGTATAAAGTGTTTAAAATGCTGCATATAACTTTTGAGATCGGCGTTTCTTATAATTACCAAACGGTGGCGTAGCCAGCCTCAAAATTAGCTCATGGTGGGCGGGATTGTGTAGATTTACTCTTAAGTACATTTTCCTCCTTTACTACTCTTTCTTCATTTTTCTTTTTGCCTCTTTTCTTCCTCTTTTTTCCCTTCTCTCCTTCTTTATCTTTTTTTACTCCCTTTCCCCTGCCCTTCTTCGCTTTTCACAAACTAGACAAGACCCATGGGGCTTATCCGGGTTTTGACAGGAGAGCCCGCAAGCCCAATCATGAAAAATGTCCCGTCAAATTTTACAAAAAAATGCTACTCTATTGGCCATTCTGGGAAGAAGCCCAAAGGGTTCACCTAAAGCCAAGAATTTTCTGCTTTACAAATGCTAAATTCCGCTTTTCTCCGCTTTGTAATTTTAGCACATTTCTGACATAATAAAATTTCACAAGAATCCAGCGAGTAGCAGCGCAATGCACGTGTCTGAGTCATGATGAAACACGTTCTAAAGGTCGGGGAAGCCCCAAAAGCTATTTTTAGTCGGGCGCGCAAAGGATTGTGGGATACTCGAGCTGTGAGAATTGTATTTTTCTTCATTTTTGCTTATTTTTTAAATTTTTTGCTCAGAAATGCATTTTCCGCTTTACCTCCGAATTCCGCGATTTTCGCGGAATTTCCGCAACGCGGAGAATTCTTGGCTTTAGGTTCACCCATCCAAAGAGTAGAGACATTGTCCAATAATTTGGTCAAAATTACCTAAAATTTTTGTTTAAAGGACGGATGGGGTGGGCCCACCCGGGCTCCCCTGGATCCGCACTTGCCTATAAAAAAAGTTAATACATAATGATTATTCAAACTTGGCTTCTGGTTTGGACAACCGTACACCATTTTGTTTAAAGCAATAGTGTAAAACTGGTGCACCAATTAGCCATGGCCATTTACACACTTGATGTTCATTTACACTGTAAAAATCGGTGACGTGTGACGCGTTTAGAAACTAAATATGTGACATGTGACGCGTTTAGAAACTGAACACATGGTTTAGCTGGGAAACTCACTGTTTAGCTGGTAAAAACATAAATAAAGATTGATATGCTAAACATAGTGTTTAAAATAGGTAACGTGTGACGCGTTTAGAAACTACACATGTGACATGTGACCGAGAATGTGACGTGTTTAGAAACTGAACACAGTGTTTAGCTGGGAAACTTGCTGTGTTTAGCTTGGCGGGCAACCTGTTTATAGCTAAAAGACGTATTTCTACAGCGTGTCCCAAAAGTAACTTAACATTGTGAATTTGCCATATCTCAAATATTTCCTACTTCATACCAAAATGGAGAACATATCCACATAGATTGATCTTTTAGAATTATTCTGATACCAAAAACAGCATTATTGATTACCCCTTAAACCTAAAGGCTGGTTCAAAGTGAATATTCGAAGGCGAATATTCGGCTTCGAATACGTTTTGGGCGTCAAAATATATGCGGCTTCGAATATAAAACTATGAACCGGAGAAAGATATATTTCTACAATTCACAGCGTTGCCCGACTGTTAACAAGTATTGCCCGTTGACCAAGGTAAGCAAAATTTAGAGAATTTCTTTAACAAAGTTAATAAAATCATAATAGGTAAACTCCATTGAACTATTGTCATGATTTAATGTCTGTATAAATGGGTCTAAATAGGAGCAGTGGCGTAACCAGTGGGGGCCGGGGTGCAAGCTGCCCCCGGACACAAAAACCTGGAAGAAGAGTCAAAAATTGGGAAGGGAAAAGGGGAAAGAGAGAAGAGAAAGGGAAAGAAGAGAAAAGGGGGAAAGGAGAAGAGAAAAAGGGAAAGAAAGAGGAAGAGAAAGGGAAAGAAGAAAAGAAAAAGAGGGAAGAAAAGGGGAAGGGAGAAGAGAAAAGGGAAGGGACTCAACGGAGAAGAGAAAAGGGAAAGAAAGAGAGAAGAAGATCTATAGGCCTACTACTTTCATTGTGAAATTTGTACTCTGAAACGCTGATATTTTCTAATATGCCAAAAACCAGGAGCTTCATGGCGCTCAGCCCCCTTCACCCCCGCCTGGCTTTGCCCCTGGACCCCACCGACTCCACCCGTTTAACGCTTTGTGGCAAGCGAGCTTTCTCGCGAACATAAATACTAAAACTTTTGATCAGAAATTGGGAAATTTTTCAATCTTGCCCCCCCCCCCGGAAGGTCAGGTCTGGTTATGCCCCTGACCTGAATAGGAGTCAAAAAGATTTGTTTTTTCGGGGCATTTACGACCTGCCTGTAACAGGCGCAGAGGTTGACCCATACCTTCTTGTATAGGTTTCAACTGCAAAGCAAATCAAGAAATGAATGAGTCAATAGATAAATAAATAAATAAATAAAAATAAATAAATAAGTCAATAAACGCTATTGTGGCAATATATATGGCAAATACATAAATAATTAAATAAATAAATAAATAAATAAATAAATAAATAAATAAATATATAAATAAATAAATAAATAAATAAATAAATAAATAAATAAATAAATAAATATCATAAGATATGATTGAAGCGACGACAAATATGACAGCCCTCACAAGTGTTATATATGAGACCACCCACGGTGACCCACCAAATATATATCTGTCGAGTTCAACAAAATTCAACTCCCACAAATATATTTCCGGTGAATACTTTTTTCATTGGCTGATATCCACTTGAGATCGGTATCATCAAAGTAGTATTGCTCTCATTTCATGATTCATTGAGCAATCATTTTGGCATTTGACCGAAATACGCGTCAAAAGATAAAAAGTCTCGTTCCGAACTTGTGTAGGCCTACATTGCTAGGGCCTACTCTTCTACTACTTCCAGAAAAATATAGCACTAATTTTTTGGGATAAAAAAAATATTATCCTGTTTTGTCAAATAAAACATATCTAAATCCTAATCCTTTAGTTAGTCCTAACTGGCAATAAGAGTATAATTTTAATATTTGGCCCATTTTTGGAAATAAGGGCCAAAAACATGTGTTTTTAAGGCGTTTTTCGTATGCTGTGACAATCAAGCTCAAAGACTTGTACTAAGACTAATTTCAGTTTATGCATTCTAGTTTTTGGAAAAGACATGTTTCATTCTTGTAACCCATTATTTAATTATAGTAACACAAAAAAGTGGGAATTAGAGCAAAATTGCAGCATCTACTCAAGATTTTGAATGCTCAGACTTGTTCCAAGTCCTTGATTTTTGTGACTCGATTGTCAGAAAACATGACAAAAATGCATGTTTTTGGCTCTTTTTTCAAGAAATTGGCCAAATATTAAAATTTTATTTTTATTGCCAGTTAGGACTAACTAAAGGATTAGGATTTAGCTATATTTTATTTTGCAGAACTTGATCATATTTTTTAATCCCAAAAAATTAGTGCTGTATTTATCTGGAATGGGGAGTAAGTGTGTTTTAATTCCTGATTCACAAATTATAGAAATAAACAAGAATTTATTTTAAAAGAACACGCAATGATAGGGTACCAACGCTCGTGGTTTTGGTTGTTCTGCATAGTTTATGAAGATATTCATTGCAAAGCGCTATATATCCATTCCTACATATTACTTATTTTTCCCTCTTAATTATTAATTATAATTATGAATTTGACTGATAACAACGCATTACATCTTTATTCCGCCCAAAATCATAGGGCCAGCACTTTGTCTCGTTTTTTGCAGGTTTACATGGTCCAATAATCACAAGATGACTGACATGTGGTAACAAAGGAAGCAGTCACTGCAATTTGATTATGTCCCATATGATTGGCCATTCAAGACACCCCTGTGAATATACTATAGCGGCCTTTTCAAAATATAATACCTGTTTGCTTGACTGCATTGACAATCCCGGGAACAATACACACAGTATATGCATTGGACAACAATAAGCATGATAAGTGATGATGTGACCTCTAGATTTATACATCGTTCGTCTCGCACACTGCCAACATTTGATTGAATGGACTGTTGGCTGCTGCGCCGTGATTACGGTGAAGGACACCGGTTCAAATCCTTCGTTTGGAGCCAATCGATAAAAGCATGCAGGGCCTCTATACCCATGTACAGTTTATCCCTTACATAACCTATGTCTTGAATAAGCTGGCAAAGTTATGTAATAATCGGATTAATACTATATAGCAGTAGGTAAAAACAAGTTTTGAATAATCCGCGCTACAAAGTCCCATGCAGTGATCCCAAAAAAGTGAAAAAAAAAAATCAAATTGTTACGTTTATAAATTTTTTAATGAAAAACAAATGGCAAAAAAAAACAAAACAGGAAAACGACAGTATTGACGAAGTTGAAGCCCCATTCAAATACATGTAGCTAATTTATATACTGTCAGTACCGGTATATAAATTACAGACTCACGTAAATGCATTATTTTTTGTCTTAGACACACGGCTTTCGGCTGAACCACTGCACTGGCAAGCTATGTTAGCACATCTATGACATACAATGACGAAAGGTACAAAATCAGCCATACGCCTTTAGATAGCAGAAGACACCAAATTGGTGTTTTATGACCTTTGACATTCTTTTGTGGCGAGTGACATGGTCTTTCAATTCACGCCGAGTGTCCTTGACAGGTTTGACTATGCTTGTGTGGTCATGAAAGAATTCAAAAGATAACCTCTGTCCCAATAATCACAAGCAATTGTCTGAAACTGCTCCTCGGATCATAAGAACTCAGTCCTCAAATGATAGTCATAATAATGTCCAAAATATAAAAATTACTGACTATCATTGAAGACTGAGTTCCGCAGTCTAATATCCAAAATCTGAATTTTGATGATTTTTACGATCGTCTGGATGAAAAAAAAAAATCAAAAAATCACTGAATGGGCCTTTAGTTCCCTCCTCTCCTTACCCTGGCAATATAAATCAAAGAAAAATAAATAAAACAAGAAAAGAAAAAAAAAGACAAAGAAAATTAACCAAATTAAGGGATCTGGAATGAGCGTTTTGAGCGTTTCGATAGTATTTTTCTGGGACACGAGAGCACATCAGACATATCGAATTGCATTATGAATACGAAGAATGTCTTTCTGATATCAAATAATTTCGTTGTTTGAAATTCACGATATAATACAAATTTTATGACAAATAATTAACATTTGATATTTTTCACATTTTTGATATATAACAGTCCTCGAAGTAAATGATATATTCTTAAACAGTCCCTGGCATACCATACATGTATAGGCTTATGTATAGTAAATTTGTCTGCTTTATCTGTTTTGTGCTGTTTAAGCAAATAGTTAAACATAATTTCCATAAAAATGCTTTTACTGTCAGATATGTCCCCTTTTAATTTTGAGCAGAACAAGTGAGGTAAAGCAAAGAAAATTGGAATTTACTACTACTATACTACTAGCGCCAGTGAATGTTATATGATTGTAAAACGGTACGATCCTCTGGGTGTGTGGGGGTGTGTGCGTATGTGTGTCCTGCACGCGTATTTTTTTCTGCAACTATAACTGGGGACGCAATACGATACCGGTATGTTATAAGAATCAAACTTACAAGAAAGATGGCTCTTGTCAAATCCTACAATTCTGTCAGAGAAAATATGTATATTTGCATTAAATTTTTAATTAATTGACATAATTGATTAATTAATAAATATTTTATTTAATGATTTACCATAATTCCAAACATGTCAAACAATATGTCAAATTAAAGCTAATGAAATGCTTTATATATTGGTCAGAGCACATTTTGCAGAATGCATTTAGTATTTTAGTTACATGATTCCAAACATTCTATTCCAATTTTTTGCTATACACGCATAGGAGCTGTACTTTTAATCAATAATTTCACTCCATTGTCAAAGTACTGTGCTCTCTGTTGGATCATGGAAATAAGAGAATGGTTGGATCATGGAGTGACCAGGTCCTAGAGTCAGGGCGATGTGACTTCATAGGGGCAATGTCGGGGATTATAGGACACAATCGATGGGGAGAGATGAGGTCCGACCAGGTCCGACCGAGTCTCCTACACAGGTTACGCTCCCTGTGGAGGGGCGGAACCAAACTGGCTGATGTGGAGACTAAGCCAGTTTGCGTCGGTCTGATACTCGTCTTTGACCATGCGCAGATCTGGCTGGTCAGGAAGATATTTAATATCCCGAATTTATAATATGCCTACCAGTTCCATCTATAACCGATTTGCTAGAGAATATTTGTTACCATGTTTAATAAATTCGTATTAATCGTATAATAAAATGTGGCCAAATGTATATTTGTGTACATAGTGTGTGGATCCACTCTTCTACGGACTTGGCTACTAAGCATGTCGGGAAGGATATGGCGGTATGCTGACCTGGGTCAATATGTTCTGGGCAGATGAGGTCCGACCAATTGCCTACGACCTTGTGTGCGATCATGTGTAACAGGCAATTCCCGATAATGATAGAGGTTCCCTGCTAGAGTGTGATGGTTTTGTAGCAGATGACAGTGCTCATTCAAGCCTGTCAAGGTCAGTTAGTAGCCACTTGCTGAATGGATGGCCATTATCAGCTATCAAAGAGATGCCTTGTGCAGCTGCCAATCACAGGAGAGGTTTGATAACATTTTGTTAAAAACCCAAATGTGATATAAGGACAAAGCTGTGCATGTTGGTACTTAATTGTTTGGATTCTTATGTTGAAATTCCCTTGTATTAGTATTTTTATGTGTAGTGTATATTGTTCATAAATTATATAGCTTTTAAATTTTGGGCATTTTTGCTCTGTTGCACTGTACCATTATGGAATTAGAGCAAATCAATTACCGACACAAGCAGGTATACAGTGTATTATTTTATTTTTATTTCGTATCTCAGGAGCACAGCTCACTTGGTAAGGCATCAGAATTTGGTACACGAGCGCTTCGAATTTTAAATCGGAAGGTGGTGAGTTCGAGCCTCATCACGGTCACATTAATTTTATAAACCAAATATTGTTCGAACTTTTCATATTTGTTTTTCTTTTATTGTTTCTTTTCTTTGACTTTTTTTCTTGTTTTATTTAATTTTTTTCTTTATTTTCTTTGATTCATATTGCCAGGGTAAGGAGAGGAGGTACTAACGGCCCATTCAGTGATCGTAAAAATCATCAAAATTCAGATTTTGTACTCAGTCTTCAATGATATAGTCAGTAATAATCTTTTGGTCATTATATGACTATCATCATTTGACGACTGAGTTCTTATGATACATCATCCGAAGAGCAGTTTCAGACAATTGCTTGGGATTGGTGGGGCAGAGGTTATCTTTTGAATTCTTTCATGACCACTGAAGCAGAGTCAAACCTGTCAAGGACACTCGGCGTGAATTGAACTGACCATGTCACTCGCAACAAAAGAATTTCAAAGGTCATAAAACATCAATTTGGTATCTTCTGCTAGTGGTTCAGCCGAAAGCCGAGTAGGCCTATTTAAGACAAAAATAATGCATTTACGTGAATCTGTAATTTATATACTGACAATAGGCCTATATATAAATTAGCTACATGTATTTCAATGGGGCTTCAACTTCGTCGATACTGCCGTTTTCTTGGGTTTTTTGCCCATTTTTTTCATTAAAAAAATTGATAAAAGTAACAATTTGATTTTTTTCACTTTCGCTGGGATCACTGAATGGGGCTTTGCAACGCGATATATTCAAACCTTGTATTCATCTACTGTTATAGCATTAATCCGATTATTACACAACTTCGCCAGCGTATTCAAGACATCCAATGCAAATAATCACCTAGATTATGACGTATCATACTGTAAATATGGCGGAGTACTCAAATTCATTCAACAAAACCATGATTACAAGCTATTGCAATCTACCGCGACAGCTCGTCACACACACATAACAAATGCACTATACGATCAAATAGGTTGACGACAACGTTTGATTAAATGCACTGCATTGCGCCATGATTACGGTGAAGGACACCGGTTCAAATCCTTTGTATGGAGCCAATCAATAATTTCACGCACATCCTCTATTATTGCCCAATTATTGCCCGGGATGATTGCACACTGTAAAAGAGCTATTGTTATAATGTTTGATGAAATCGTGTTTAACTATTTGCTTAAGAACGTCACAATACAGATAAAGCAGATAGATTTACTACATGTGGTACATGTATATACATATAGGGAATGTGTGTGAGGATTACCTAATTATAATAGGGGCGTATCCAAAAATGAATTCACGCCCCTTTCAAATGTGAAGCCAAAGTGCAGGCCCTATGAACATCGTTTATAGGTGCCAAAAACGTCAAAAATTCCGCTAGTGCGGAAAAGATGACAAAAATGGGTGAACCTCCATGGCAAACGCATTTTTATATCAATAACCAATGATTTACCACCCCAGACCCTCACACATCCTCTCTGCCAGGGCAGATGCATATGGGGACCTAGAACTGGGGCCGGCCAAACATTATTTATGTAAAAAGTAGGCCTATTTATTGTGGGACATTAGAGCACATCAGACATATCGAATAGGATTCTGAATACGAAGAATGTCCTTCTGATATCAAATAATTTTGATTTTTTGAAATTCGCAATGAAATACACATTTTATGGCATATGATTAAAAATTGATATTTTGATATTTAACAGTACTCAAATTAAACTTTATAAATCTGATGATTTATACTTATAGTGTATATGTAGGTGGGATGAAAAGCCGACAATCAATTGAAAATTTTGACCTTTCGTATTGAAGATATGGATTTTTTTTCCCAAAACACCAAAAAAAATTAGGTATTTTTGGGAAAAATCCATATCTTCAATATGTAAGGGCAAAATTTTCAATTGATCGTCGGCTTTTCCTCCCAGCTACATACACTTTAAAAAATATCATTAGATTTATAATATTTACTTCGAGGACTGTTATATATCAATATGTGAAAAATATCAAATTTTAATAATTTGTCATAAAATTTGTATTATATCGTGAATTTCAAAAATGAAAATTATTTGATATCAGAAAGACATTCTTCGTATTCATAATGTAATTCGATATGTCTGATGTGCTCTCATGTCCCACAAAAATACTGTCGAAACGCTCAAAACGCTCATTCCAGATCCCTTAATTTTCATTGAGGATTTTTGAAATCATCGTTCGTCGAACGATATTCAGGTGACCTCGAGCCTTTCATATAAATCAATAGTATCTCGCTATCAGTTGCGCGATATTTAATCCGATTCAACTCGGCGTGTCATCATATTTTATTCGTTGCCGTATATATTTTGACGTCACAAAAAGTATTCGAAGCCGAATATTCGCCTTCGAATATTCACTATGAACCGACCCTTACTGTGCGACTGTGCGACTGTACATATGTGTGTATCAAACCCACAAAAGCAAGGTCATTACACAGCCGTGACGTTAGTCACGGCTGTGTAATGACAAATTACATAGGACGGTGACGCAACTTCCACACATGCATTGCTATTACCCAGTGTCTATGAATTATACACAGATTTGAGGTCAAAGGTCATTAAGGGGTCACTTCCGGTATAAAACCAAATTCCTTCAAAAAATTGTATAAGCTAAGAAAAACATAGGAGAGTGACTGTATGTGCACACATGAATTATGTTTACCTTATGTATATGTGGTATTTTTTTGTTTGAGGTCAAAGGTCATTAAGGGGTCACTTCCGGTATAAAACGAAAAACCTTCCAAAATTTTTTATTTGATAAGAAAAACATAGGACAGTAACGGTATGTTCACATATGTTATGGTTACCCAATTCATATGTGGTATTTTTTATTTGGGGTCAAATGTCATTACGGGGTCACTTCCGGTCTGAGACGAAAAACCTTCAAAATGCCCCTTCTGTCACAAGTAACATAGCAAAGTGGTGCCACGTGCACCCATGCATTGACATTAGCCAATGTCTATGGGCGTTTTCATATATTTTGGGGTCAAAGGTCATTAGGGGTATATAAACACGGCTGTGTTCGTGGGTTAGACCACAGCTAAGCCCTGAACAATAGAGTTGGTTCACTCACTGCACACGCTACATTTAGGTATGAACATTCATGGATTACATGGCCTAGCGTAAGCGTGACTGCTGTTTTAAATTATAATTAGGATATATTGACAATATTAAACTTTACTTTAAAACAGTTGAAGTGAAGATGAATTTCCTATAGATCAACGGATTCAGATCGTATATGGTTCTTTGCCGAGACAAAGACAGACAAACTCACTCAAGCAAAGTTTAAGGAACATTTTAATGTAAATTATGCACCCAGCCGAAATACAATCCAGCAACTAGTGCAGACATTCCTATAGACTATGCCATAGTCGAATTTTATTAAAAATATGTTATTATTAGTCATGATGAACCCATTTCGTTGAACTCAAAATTAAAGTATTCAATAGTAAAATGGTCATAAAGAGTTAGAATTCTGATTTTGGAATCTACCAGTTTATTGATAGCGAACCCCGAAAATTCAACTATGAACTTTGAATTGTAAGCAGAACTTTACCCCCTGGACTTTGCTCGCTAAAAACACACTGTCAAGCATACTTGTTTATCAGTCCATTAACCACAAGTACTAAGCATGGACGCGCTAGATGTTTGATAAGAGATTAACTTTCGCGTCAACACAAAAGCGCCGCAAATACCACAGATAGTTGTTTACGATGTAGGTAATGGTAATGGCGCGGGCCCAGACGATTTAAACCATAGCGAGGTATGGGCGACCAATCACAAGGCAGATCCATTTAAAGATGCATTACATCATGGACAATTTTAGTTAGGCCAGAAATTGGCCTAACTCTCCATAGAGTCCCGTGTTAAAAATCTTAACCGCAAGGCAATGTCAGTAGTCCACTTGGGAAGCTAACAAACAGAGGGAGTAGGGTGACTGATCAGATGTGAAAATCTATCAATTGTGCACACATTAATTAAATCAGAGTTTTAAGCTTAAATACAATATCCAGAGTATGCACAATGGGCAAGTGGACTACGGGGTAGTCTAACATTCCTATCAACTGGATCTGTTCATGATCTATCTCGGACATGTCGGGCAGGACGTGGAAGAACAGGAAGATCGGCTACAAACATCGATGTCATACGAAGAGCGGTGGCGAAAAGCCCAAGACGATCAGTACGTCGACTTTCAATGGAGAACAACGTACCGCGTACAACTGTTCATCGAATCCTCAGAAAAGATCTTAAGCAGTTCCATATAAAATCCAGATAAAACAGAAAATGAAGATTACGCATTGAAAACAAACAATGATTTTAAAACGATGACACGTTATATATCGTGTTATCACGTCTCAGATGACGAGACTTATTTTGCGTTTATAAAAGTGGGTTTTACGGTACGGTAGATATCCGTTAATCTCATGCCAAAGGGTCATGACCACATAGGCATGTTTGGTATCATAACATTTCTAAAAGAATTACCTACATACTGTGCAAATTTTGTAACAACACTATTAACCCAACGCAAGTTATGGCAAATTCACAAGGTAGAAAAATCTACCTGGAAGTTACATCTTTCAGAGGTAGTTGTTCCGGTTGTAGCTCATAGGTGAATAACTACTTCTAGTGGTTGCTACTAGGTGAATTGCTGTTAAGATAACTGTAAATAAACATGTTCTGCAAGACTTTTATCATCAATAAGCTTATAGAACAGCCTGATGAATTCTGCAACCTTGTCTTGATAGCCTGGGCTACACGAACTGAGAACTTTGGTTAAGGGTGGTGCAATAATTATGTATACCCCGGTCTGGTGAATTATAGGGGGGCCAAGATTTTTTGGCAGGCCAAAAGGGGGGGGAAGAATTTTTGCAGGTCGAAAGGGGGGGTCAAGCAATTTTGGCAGGACGAAAGGGGGGTGGCAAGCGATTTTTGGCACAGATATTTTCGGCACCATTTCTATATTACGCCCTAAAACGGTATAGGAAAACGTTAAGAACACATTCAAATATGGAACATTTCCTGCTCGCATTATGTTAAGACAATTTAAGGTTTTAAATTCGGGTTCCCCAAATTATTGCATGTGTAAGGGGGGGCAAAGAATTTTGGCACGTCAAAGGGGGGGTAAGCAATTTTGGCAGACCATTTTGAGAAATCACCACCCGGGTACACATAATTATTGCACAACCCCTTATGAAAACAGAAGCAGCCGTCATTATCTATATAAGCGAAACTTGGCTTGAAGATTCTGTGACTGATAGTGAAATAATGATACACGGCTACTGTGTTATAAGAAAGGACAGAATTAGAGAAGGGGGTAGGGTTTGCACTTTGATCAGAAATGACATTGCGTTTAGGAATAGAGATGACTTGACCGATGATAGTTTAGAAACCCAGTGGTTTAAGCTTTTATTTATACCAAAACCCAAACCAATTGTGATAGGCATTGTTTACCCTGAGCAGAATGATTTCTTAGAAGATGTTTTTAATGTAACTGATTTAACTTATTTCATTTACACCTGCAAAATGAGAAATTGATTTTGTGAATTAAGTATTGCATTTTGTTTAAATTGTGACTATTCTAATATTTTCATGAGCATGTTTGTGAATATTTAATTATGCATGTTAATTAGCATATTTATTTATGTCAGATAAATTGTAAGGATTCACCGTGTAGTGGCAAAGTGTTCCTTGTTTAATAACATTCATATTTGATGCATTGTAACTATTTGTTTACCACTGTTTTATGGTAAAAATTCTGTAAAAAAATGTGTTAAAACATGGAAATGTTTGAAGAAAGTAATGTGTTTTCTGAAATTTGGTTAATTAATAAAATGACAAAGAAAATGTAAGTTTTTTGTATGTTTGTATACAACAATATTGTAGCACTAGGCAGTGCATCAATGACATGATCATATTTTACGAAAAATGGTGTAGGAATGAGAAACTATCATGTTTTGGTTGAAATCACATTAAACATATCACAAGATTAAGTATGTGATTGGAAATCCTAAAGACTTCTTGGCCAAACACATTGTCCTAAACATACCATGTGTTAATTGTGTTCAGTTTGAACAGTCAACACCATGATTGCTTAGAAACTAAAATTATAATGTCCAGGTCAACTAAACATTATATTGTTTAGTTTCTAACACGTGTCACAGTGTCTAAAAAGTGTTACAGGTAATTAAACATGTCACAGTGTTTAGTTTCTAAATGCTGTGACATGTTTAGTTTCTACAGCAGTCAACACCATGTTTGACTGTTATAGAAACGGTGTTGACTGTTATAGAAACTAAACACTGTGACATGTTTAGAAAATAAATACTGTGACACGTTTCATAAGTGTTACAAAAAGGTGTTTAGAATCTAAACACTTGAATTTTGCAGTGTATGTATAGTCATCCCCGGAATGGTCTAGATCCGCCCTGCACCTAGCTCCCCTCCCCCCCCCAACGCTTTGCTAACGGTAGCGTTTACAAAGTCCCCGGCGTGCAATGACTTTTCCCTCCTAAAATAGCCCCTGGTCCGGGCGGACACACACTACTATATACCACCAAGTGTATTTAATATAATGTGTATTATACTTACAAGCACCAAATTGGACCATTTGACATCCTTTTTACTTAAAATTCAGACCTGAAATTTTTCAGCTTTTTAGCGGATTTCAGCTTCTTTTTTTGTTGTTGCTAAAAATTACCAGTTTCATTTTATTTTCAGCCCAATTTAAGCTATTTTAACCCTTTACCTAATTTTTTCTCTAAAGGTCAGTTTCAAGTCTGGAAAGTAATGTATCTCTGAAATTATACATCTCACACCAACAAAACTATATTTTCTGAAAGCCTATGTTTTTTGAAATCCAGCTGTATAGTTGGTATTAAAAATATAGCGGGGGGCAAGATTGACTGAATTTTGACGTCGTCATTGGTTTAACACGTAAACACGAAAATGTCTCAAATAATGCGAAATCAACAATATGTACAACTGTATGGAATCTTATGGAGAAGGCAAACCTAACTGATGTGTTAAAGCCATCAAGACCCAAAGCCAATATCTCTCAGAAATATTGTCCAAGGACATATTTTCAACATATCTGAAGTTTATGGTGGGGCATAATGTCTGAAATTGGTTTTCAGGGGGGTCAAAATGTACAAAAAATGTACAATTGGGGTTTTGCATGTGTAATATCTCAGCTAATAGTATTCTAATAGGCTCAATATGCGATAAGAGTAATATCCCAACAAAGGGCTCTGACTGACCAAAAATGGACGGTAAAATTATTTTTACTTTTGGAGTTCTGACCCCTCGAAATTGGTCCTGGATGAGCTTGGATGGATGAAGTTGCATTTTGAGGGCCCTATATCTTCTAAAGTGAAGGACTTACAAGAAGGACTTTCAAAGTTGTATGGGTTCCCTTTATACATTTATGGCCCTCCAAACATCGTCTTTCGCATAGCGACACATTTTTTACGCTGACCCCCCTAAATTTCAACTTGCTGCCACGGGAAAACGAAATAGAGTATGAAGCTCAAATTTTCAGGATTTTACTTTCTCACCAATATCTAGCACCACATAGAAAAAGAAAAAAATTGAAGAGGTACTGCGGTGCACATCTCTGGAGTATGGCTTGGCTCTACAAAATATCGATTTTATTTTTTATTTAAATATAACGTTAGCAACTCAAAGTTCTACTACCTAATTTATAGCTCATAGGAGAGAAAGACTACTAAAATCAACTTTACCTTTGTATCATTCCATATCGGCAGTAATTCATATTGCGGTAATATGTCCGATCGGGCGTTGATGTCATCGAATGCCATTTCTATTGCAGGAACACAGCCGCTACCATCCCATCCACCACCAGGTCCCTCATAAAATGAGCTGATATACAGTGGAATTTTCTCGCCTGGTTTTCTAAAATTCTCAAGGACACTTTCCCGGTGACAGGAACATTTGCTACAAAGCGCGGCACGAGTTAAGTTTGACTCAATATCATCGCTGCTTCCCAAACGCTCAGTAACTGTAAACAATGATGAAACAGAACTTGTTACGTTCCATGTTTCAAATGCGGGGTTTGCAGTGACATGTAAAGTAGTATTACTCTCAGGTGTTGAGTAAACTTTAGAAGTTGTTACATTTTCAGTTACATCTGCAAACACAGCCTTAAGTGCTAGTAACAGCAACAAGCAACGCATACTGAAACCCGTTAAGAAGAAAACAGATGTGAACATCACGCTGTAGATTTATTTCAAATCCAAACATATCTAGTGGCGCAGTTGATGTTCTGAAGTAAACCCGTGGTACTTAGTACACGCAGTGCTGCATATTCTTCTCAATTTCCTCGTCTAACCATTACATTCAAACGACCACAATCCCCGTGGTTGATTCATCGAATGAACCACCCGGATGAACCATTTAGTGGTCTGTTGCTAGAGATCCTGAACCGTCAGTCCCGTATCGGATCTTATATACATACATTTAGAAATTCGCATGACAGTGACGTCGAAGCGAAAACAATTGTACACCACCTTAAATCTATACAATAAAATAAATGGTTGAAGTGCTGAAGTAGCAATGGTATAACAATTAACTGTCTATGAGTGTGATGGTCGCAATATAATCACTGAGTGAGAACTCGATTGTTACTTTCTAACAACCAGAGCGGCGAGTGGAATGGAACAATCCAGCTTTCACCGAGTCATTATACCTCGACCATTACACGAATTTAAAACAGTTAATAGATATATTGCGATGTTCCATTTTAAGGCAAAAAAAAAATAATTGTTTGGGGTCCTCCACAGCTTTGAAAGAGGATGTGCGGGTGGGCGGATTTTTTTATTTTTTTATTTTTATTTTTTTCGAGTTGGTGTATTCCTGGACCTAGCTAGAGCTAAAAGCTACAATCATTCATGGTGACTTGATAAAACAACATTTTGTTGTTATTTTGTGTTCATGTCTTAGTTTTTAATGATTTCAAAATGGATATAAATCCAGTGTATTTTGAAGTCATTAATAATAATAGACTATGATATGAACACAAATTATAACTTCGCATATTGAAGACACAAAATGTGTTTGTTTGTTTGTTGTTGTATTTTTTTTTTTTTGGGGGGGCTTTTTATTTTTAACCATGAACGATCCTAGCATTTAGCTCCAGCTAGATCCAGAGATACTCCAAATCTCCGTTACTAATAGTTTCACAGTATACCCTCATTTCCTCAGTATACCCTAATTTGTCATGGTTTCAACGTACCAGGAATGCATCTGTGGTGTCAAAATCATGACAAACCAAGCCACTCCCATGACAAGTTAACCTGATCAAACCCAGCGGCACCAGGGGCAGCAAACTTCCGACTTCGGTGACGTCATCCAGTGTGATGATTTTTTACAAACAAGATGGATCATATTAATGTTAGACTTTCCTTCGTATGTTCTTAATACTCGTATATTGCAAAACGGAGAAATTTTGTGTATTTTCTACGTTGTCCGCGCGTTCATTTCGTACGTGCATAATCATCAATAATAGCAAATAAGCGACCTCGGTCTGTCACAGGAAAGAGATTTTGAATAGATAGACGTTCGTACGATCACGGCGTTTGGAAATCGCAATATCTCTGCCGTAGCTTAATTCATTTTATTGAGGGAATTCGGATGGGCCAGTAGTCCGTAATAAAAATTCCTTTAAAAGGAATAGGGCTAGCAAATGAAAAATTGTCAAGAGAAATGAAAGAATGAGTAACCCTTCATAATTTAAAACAGGGAAAATATGACACAACATCGATTTCCATTGGGGGAAACACAGAAACGTATAAACGTATAAAGTTATAAAGTTAAAAACTCTTTCAACTTTGTTTATACGTTTTGTGTCATATTTTCCCTGATTTTAATCTTATCCATTGCTACTGTCAGTTGGAACAGAATTTCCCTGTTTTTATATTAACCCTTCACATCATAACAGAAAACGTTTTATATTAGCATTTTATACAAAACATTGGGGTTTAGGCATTTTAGGTTAGGATTAGGGTTAGGTTTAAGGTTACTAAATAACAGTGTAGCTGATTGCTGAATACGGCTAGCACCTTTGACGAAGGTTAGGGTTAAGGTTAGGTTGAGTTAGGGGATAGGATTAAGTTAGAGTTGAGGTCAGAGTTAGGATTAGAATCAGGGTTATATTTAGGAATTATGTTTAGGTTGATGATTAAGGTTAGAGTTTAAGTTATAGGTTAGGGTTAGGGTGAAGTTTGGGGTATGGTTACGGTAAGTGTTAGGGTTTATAACGATTCTTGTTGGGTTTTAGGACTAATGATCCTTCGGAATATCGACATGTAACCGAGTAAATTACGCTAAGGAGTCGCTCTTCCCTACACGTACACGACACGCATGTGTCTAACCAAAGTATTCTAATCTAACCAAGGCACGTTACGTACAAACTATCAACCGGTGGTGGTTGGGGGAGAATATTATTTCCATGGAAATAGTCAAATGGTAATCGGCCAATGAGCTGTCTACAATTTATGTATGAGTGATATAAAATATATACAGTGTCCCAAAAGTCTCGACACCAGGATTGGCCGAGTTGAAATCGAAGTACATATTTGGAAAGAGTAAATTCATGCAATTATTTGGATGCCAAACATGATATATTTTCATTCGGTTATATGACATACATGATCAATGAAAAATATACCTCAAATGCGACATGTCAAACTGGTAACCAATAATGTGCGTTTCTCATTGAGAATTATGATATCGATTTTTAGACTTCGCTCTACACCCTTTTTTCTAGCAAAATTTCGAAGAAAATTGTTATCTTATTCTGTTATAATATGGTTGATGATGATAGATTGAAATCATTTTTTCATACAATTTCCAATGTTTCATAATAACAATGCTTGATTTGGACGTTTAATATAATTACCTAACTAATTGACCATTCTATCTCAATATATTTTGATTTTTGAAAAAGTCCGGACGTGTTATTTTTTTTACTTGGCCTTATAATGATATTAGTCTCGCCGGGTTTTGCGACCCTCTGGTGTGTATGGCACGCTTTAAGCGAACTCTTACGATTTGAAGCTGTATTCAATGAAATACACATTGACGTTACTGCCTCACCAAGAAGACGATAGTATTATATCTTTGGTGTGGTCACATTAGGCTAATGAAAGTCAATTCCGAGTTTATCGTCCCTTTTTTTCCCAGGTTGGTGAGGTGACTTTTTCATTTTTCATTTTTCATTATTTCATCAGATTTCATTATTGACCTAAAGTGCGTGTTGATTTAAAGCCACACTCATACATGTTATTTATAAACATGTTTTTATATGGGTAGGGACTAGAAAAGTTAGAAAAGAGCCTGGTTTTGGTTCAAAGTTATAAATTTTTATGTTTTACAAACAAAAATATATGTTTCCAATTGCTAAAACTGGTGAAAACACTGATACTTTGAAAATAATGAATTATTTAGGCATTTTTGAAAATTTGACGCGGGTGTTTTTGGTGTCCAAAAAGTGACGCGGGCGGGGGACGATAAACTCGGAATCGACTTTCATTAGCCTTATATTTATTATATTCAGTTGCAGATTCATTGTCTGAGTAAAATGAGATGCATATTTAATTGTGAAGATTCTATACACATACATAAGAGATCTATTATTTACTTATTGCAATTAGTTTAAAGTTTATATTTTATTCACCAATTTAGTTTGAAAGTGTGCATTTTATAAACAAAGATTAAACCTACAATTGATCAGATTTTGCCAGTTCCCTGAAGTTATGTACAGATTTAGAAGTATAAGTCAGCATTTTTCCCATAAAGCAAGCATAAGTCAGGAATTAGATTAGTACCTAAGAGTGTTTATATCCAATCATTGACTTCCAACTCTTATTTATGGTTAGAAACAGTTGTTTGAGATAAAATGTGCTTTTACACAAATCTATTGTAAAAATTATACAGTAACATTTATACAGTAACATTTGTGTTATAATAATTGTGATATAAATATTTGAAAATAGAAATATATGATTGCAAAGAACAAATAAAATATAAGTGAAGGTATTAATGTCAATTATGTCACCCAGTTTTCTTCCTGTATATATCTTTAATTCCTGAAGTACTTGTTAAAATCAGTGGCGTACCGTTTGCCCACTTGGCCCGAAATACTGGGATAAAATAGACAAAATTTGCAATGTCCATCTTCCTTTTGATCTGTTTAATACTATTTTATCATTAAAATTGCATATTTTAATTTGCTTTGTGTGCATTTGTCCTGGTAAAATCATTCTGGTCCTTCCTAGCAAGTTTTGGTCTCTTTGGAAATTTTGGCTGGTGCCATTAGTCAAACTTATATATTTATTATGCATATATGGTGAGTGCTTACCATCATGTAGCGTATTATTATTTATTTATTGAATATATTTTATATCATTTGAGTAGCAGACATTGAGGATTGTCCAACCTCACCCGACTTTTTCTGCATCAAAATGGAGATCTTGGTGTCGGTAGTAAGTATGTATCTGACCCTGTGAAATATTGCCATTAGGTACGTCTGAAAAATGTATAACGTTTTGCTTGGATTTTTTTGAGCCAACTTTTGTCTTAATTGGGATCATCTACTAATTGAATTGTCTGTTAAAAGGCGGACAAGCAATTGGCAGGGCAAAAGGGTAGAGGCAAGCAATTTGTGGCAGGTCGCAGGGCAAGACAAGTTGACAACTTGACTTGGACAGCCTTATTGTGCCAAATTAATTCAACTGGATGGATATTTACACAATTTTACAATACTTTGTATGATTAGTTCAGAGCAAGGAAAATTATCCACCTTTTGAGATTTTCCAAATCAAAACAGGTTGCCCCCTATTGGTAGACAGGGAAACAAATTACATGGCTACCAAGGAAAATGCATTTTCAAAACTAAATTAACATAGAGTGCCGTTTTTAGTTCATTTGCAATGGAACTTACATAATCTACATAATCTACAAGAAGTCACACATACTTCAGCAACTAATTTGAATCATGTAAACCTTTGAAATCAACCTGGGAAAATATATTCAATGTCGCTATATTATGATATCAATATCATTGCCGTGCTATTATTGAAGTTTAAAATATCATTAACATTTACATATAAGATGCCTTTTTCCAGAAATTTGCAAAGCACCCAACTGTATCACAAAATCAGAATTCTGGTAATAACAATTGTAGCATTATTCATTAGATCTCAAAATGCGTAAAACAAAGCAGTTTTTAATACAATTTTCTTTGTGAGTTGTTGAATAACAGCTTTATAAGGTGCTGTAGAACCGTCCAAGTAGTGCAACTCCTCCGGGACAATCAAACCAGAAAGTTAAAGTTTGATGATGTTCGAGCCCAATGCTACAGTACATTATTAATGTTGTCTGCGCTTCCTTTTTCCTGAGCTTTTCTTAATGCGTCTTCCAGCTGAAATGTAATGAAAATCATTATGAAATAACATTGGCTTTAAGATTTTCAACAGGGTGGGGGGGGGACTGAAAATTGACAAAAAGTTTGGTGGGCTACCTTGGGGGTGCTTCTCTCGAAGTCAGAAAATTTTGCAAAATACGCTCGTATAGGTCACAAACACCTATTTTCCCTCTATTTTATCACAATTTTTAACTTTACCTAGGACTATGGGAGGGGGGCAGAAAGGTATTCCAGCCCCGCACCAAAATTATTGATGGGGCTGAGCCCACCCCCACCAGCTCCCCCGGTTCCTAAGCCTATGAAATAATATTGATATGACATTGGACACTTGAATATTATGTTCTTCTTGTTTCTTGAGTCGCAGATATCATTCGATTTAGATCATTCAGGTAATTCATTCAGTAAACCGATTCAATTGGCATTATAGATACCAAACAGATACCAAGTAAATAATTTGTTGTGATCTCTGCATACAGCCAAATAAAAGAGTACTAGAAACCGGCCCTATATCCTGTGAAGTGTCTTACGCGTTTCATGGAGCGTGGCTTGGTTAGCGATCTAGGGTAGCGACTATGGCAAAAACGGATGTGCATTACCAAAAATATCAATGACATAATACAAAGGGCCGGTTTATTATAAGTTATCTTCTGTTCGTCAAATTATAGAATAACGATCGGATAATGCCCTGATTTTCCAAGAAATTCAATGCATGTGCCAAATTATGCAAGTGACTACCTGGATAATTCGTTTCTTCAAATTGACGTTTTCCACATTTGAATTCGAATCCGGCAGTTTCTTCGTATCTCGTGAGGAAGATATCGAGGGTGCTGAGACACTTTTCATAGTCGATATTGGCTGCCCGTCAGGATACTTATAAACGGAAATGATCTGTACCAATGAAGACAAGAGATGCAACAAGTTTTAAAATGGCAGTTACTGAAAGATAGTAATTCTTTGTTTACGAAATGGTAGCAACATACAATAATGTCGATTTATTGCAATTTGTGAACTTTGATCAGCAAACAACAGCTTGAAACATATCTGTTTGGCAAAGAGCTTTATTCATTTCTTGGCTATTTTGTAAACGCACTAAGGGGGATGTCAAGGGGGGAGGCATGAATATGTCGGTGACCACCGGAATCAATTATTTGCGACCCTCCTATCGTGGGCTTAATTTTTTACGACCACCTCGGGTTGACAAATTATTCTTTGTCGGAACATTATGCAGTCATGTCCACAGCAGAATTCACCACGACCTTTGCAGGACTTAAACCCCATTAAACCAAGATAAACCTCATTGAAAACAGCTCAACTATATTAAATCAGGGATGTGTCTCATATCCATGGTTAAATCTACAAGCACATGTTTCTGAATTACTTGTGCATTATTGCAATGGCCTGTGGTGAAATAGGTATCATGATTTCAGTTGGATGCACCATAAAAAAGCAAACGCACAGTACAATACTGTGCGTGGCCTTTGTTTCCCAAATGAGAACAATACTATGCATATTGTTAACCAGGCTTGTTGATGGTACAACTCATGTCAAACTTGTCAGAGTAATTGTGATTGTATCACACTTAGTAAATGAGAAACATGTGGTTTTAGACTTAACACGGTTTGGAAATAAGTTTTTCATTTTTTAGCTCTCTATTGAGCAGTCAGAACTCCATATTTGGGAGGGCTCGACAACAATCTTCCCAAAATCGCATTTTAATAATATTTAGATGACCATAGAGGTAAAGAATTGAAGTTTATTTTCAGCTTCTATGGCGAAAATTGATCAAACCGATCGCCCGACGGTGCCCCTTCGAAGTTGGAGCTATCACAAGTAGCTGTTGAGCACAATTTGCCATTGAAATTACACGTCCAACTGCTATGACATTTTGGAATTCTCTCTTCGGAAAAATAGCTCGACAACAGCTTTCCCGCGTCATTTTTTACTTCAAATTGTAATATGTTAAGGATGAATATTATAATTCACACGTGAGCCTCTATGACTAATATTGGGTGAAGGGTTTTTCCACCAGCTCACTAACTAGTCTATTGTCTATACCTACAGTACAGTGAGTGAGCTAGAGGTCAATCATCAATTGGAGCGCTGTGTGTGCACTGAATAGGAAAAACGGACAGTAACTGCATAATGACCAAGGCGCGGAGCGCATACACTTTTGATTTGATTCAAAGAAAGTGCGCAAAGCACGGCAAAATTGTGATGGTAATTGTAAAGAACGCGCGGAGCACGCAAAAGTTTTGCATTATGTATCTTAAGATTGTCCACCTATTTTGCCTGTATTTTGCCTCTATGACTAATATTGGGTGAAGGGTTTTCCACCAGCTCACTAACTAGTCTATTGTCTATACCTACAGTACAGTGAGTGAGCTAGAGGTCAATCATCAATTGGAGCGCTGTGTGTGCACTGAATAGGAAAAACGGACAGTAACTGCATAATGACCAAGGCGCGGAGCGCATACACTTTTGATTTGATTCAAAGAAAGTGCGCAAAGCACGGCAAAATTGTGATGGTAATTGTAAAGAACGCGCGGAGCACGCAAAAGTTTTGCATTATGTATCTTAAGATTGTCCACCTATTTTGCCTGTATTTTGCCTCTATGACTAATATTGGGTGAAGGGTTTTTCCACCAGCTCACTAACTAGTCTATTGTCTATACCTACAGTACAGTGAGTGAGCTAGAGGTCAATCATCAATTGGAGCGCTGTGTGTGCACTGAATAGGAAAAACGGACAGTAACTGCATAATGACCAAGGCGCGGAGCGCATACACTTTTGATTTGATTCAAAGAAAGTGCGCAAAGCACGGCAAAATTGTGATGGTAATTGTAAAGAACGCGCGGAGCACGCAAAAGTTTTGCATTATGTATCTTAAAGGGACCATTGAAAGAAAAACATATTTGGTATCAAAATAAAGCTAATAACATATAGAATCCATTTCTTAATGATAAACGCAATTTTCCTTTATTTTACCCCCCAAATCAGCAAATAAAGACAAAGCGCCCAATGTCGCGTCGTTCCGCCCAATTCATATGTGCAGAGATACGTGGCAACCCCTGTGACGTCAAAGTGGTTATCCTTTCCGCGCATGGCAACACTGCACAGGCCAGACTTGGTCCTAAACCAACGCATGAACGTGTTTACAGCAATGAACTTTTATGTGCCTTTTAGGCCTAACAAGTATATTAAAAAGGATATTATAATATAAATTACAAAGCTACAATGACTTCTATGATAGGCATATATATAAATTCTAGCTAGGCCTACAAAATTGGCCAACAACGGGGAAACATAAGTACCGTAAGTTAGGCCTAGGCCTTCATATTGACAAAGCTGTCAGTGCTAGCTGCTCGGCGTTTGCAAGAGAGTATATCATTTGTTTTGACTGAGGCATTCTGATATAGCAACTCTTTATTACTTATATTTCCTCTGAAATATCTGGTGAGGATAGGAAAGAGAAGGCAATGATATTTCGGGTTATGCATGCGACTTAATTTCTTTAGGCCTAATTAGCCTACCTCCCGGGCGTGCGGCCTAGGTTAGGCCGTATAAAATTAATATTTTGGTTCTCGTCCAGAGGATTTTCATGAATTGATGAGGGAGGTGTTTTTTTTTCAGTGTAAAATCAGCATTGTCTGCAGTGTTCAGTCTTTTCCAACAGTACTCGAGGAAACGATGACGCACTTTTTTTTTTTTTCAAATGTGAGATTCTGAGGGATAAACCCCCTAGAGTAGGCCCTACCACAAAAAGACTTGGACGTGGTCCTTGTTCTCTAATAAACTTATTTATAGGCCTATGTGTGACAAATTCATAAATCATTCCAAAGTCTAAAATAATTGAAAAATCTATAAAAAAAAATCAAAAAAATCTGACACATCCCAGAAATTGAGGAGGGAGTTAACCGCCAGGCAAAACGCAAGCCGATCCTGACTCCGAAGTTTGGAAGCTGAATTGCGAGTGATTAAGAGTAGACGAGGTATTGTTGGTCGAAGCAACCTAAAAATCGATGTTGATGTTTTGCAAAAGTTCATTCTACAAATCGTATAGGCTACTTTGCAAACTTGCTTAGTTATGTATACGTTTTACAAAAGTGTTGTTGTTTCAGCCCTCTTTACAACGTAACTAAAGAACCGCAGCACCTATAAAAGTATACCGTATCTGTGATATTTTAATTCTTCTACACATTCGCTATGAATTGAGCAATGCAGTATTTGCCAAAGCTCACTACCATTCGTAAGATGCTGTGAACTACCAAATCACAACAGTTTAAAATAATTAATAACCTTAAAGTGTGTTGCTTGTTTCTAAACGGTCTCTTCGTGTAGAGACACACTTATGGGACCAGGTTCAAAACAAAAGTCAGGCTCGGGAGAGCGAGTTGGCGCGGTTGTTTCCTCGCCTTGCACCACTACTGAGGTCCCGGGTTCAACTTCAAGGCCCAAAGACTCATGTGAACTTGGTTTATCTCGATCCCGCAGGTTTTCTTCGGGATCTCCAGTTTCCTCCTGCTTCTCAAAAATCGGTGATTAGTTGTTTGGTTATCAAAAACTTCCTTCACCCAATGAAATTTGGGGAGCTGAAAAGATAATTGGTGGATGTTACAATCCAAGTGCGGCTATAGATTTGCGACAGGTTCGGCAGCATCCAGCCTATATGATGCGATCTGATTGAGATAAGTACCATGGCAGCGTAATTACAGCGCTTTGAACCCTCCGAGATCTGGGAAAAGGCGTTATTAAAAAGCCGAAATTTATTTTTATTTATTTTTAAAAGCCTATGAAAAATGAGAAACAAATTTGAAGATAAAGAACCACGAGAGGAACATATCTACCACTAAAGGCCACTCCAAACAATCATATGAACAATATGTTTAGTTTACGTTATGGAAATGCTTATAGGCCTAATCCAATCTCAACTCCCACTGATACTTGAAAGTGCAAAAAGTGTCCGGGCGTTTTATCAAAGGTAGGCCTACAGTTACAAAGTTTATGTTGATTGGGTAAATCTTGTAAAATACAGCGCGCCTGGCTGGATATTTCGTTTTTAGAAATGACTGACATCAATTTCGCATAGCCTAGGCCTACCCCGGTCCTAACCATCCATGGATTAAAATAAGTGTAGGCCTATAATATTTCCCATATGTTTGTAGCATATAGGCTTTTTGAAGGCCTATGTATGTTTGTAGGCGCTCCTCGTAATTTATTTCAAGAACTAGCTTGCATGTCATGTTCTTCTGAACCAACTTCTTCATCTGCCGTTCAGCTACTGCCCCAGTGCCAACGGCTCAAATAATATTGGCAAGTCTCCCGTATAACACATGGTAGGCCTATAGGGGAATAAAATTGCAAAATAAAAGGGCCTAGGCCTACTTTGCATTGTTTGGGGTATGAAAATAAGCACTTTTGAAAGTTAACTTATGGAAGAAAAAGCTTTTTTAAACCAATTGTCAGGTTTTGGAAAAAATAATCATCTCTTGAATATTTTTTAAGGTAGGTCCTACGGAAAAAATACATAGACCTATAATAATAATACCCATGGGAGGTGCTCGCGCCGGCACATCATCTGCAATTTATGTGTTGCGACAAATCTTGGCGATATTCCCCTCAACATCGTCACTATATCATAGGCCTATTATAGGCCTACTCATAATTAGGCCTACTCATAATTAGTTTTATGGTTTTATATATGCCATGTAGGGCCTACATAAAGTCATCAGAATCATGGTCATGTTGACCGGGGGGTTGAATTTATGAATAAGTAAAATAGGAAGCTGCATATGCTTGATGATCATAAAAAAAAACCCAATTATTGATCGTCCCCGCCCGCTTCCTTTCGCATGGCATTGCAATTGAGGGAGTCTGAAATGTTTAATGCTATTTTCTTTATTATAAGGGAAAACTTGTTTTTTTAAATGTTTCAAAAGTTAATAATATTGTCAATAGTTTAGATTTACTTCTGTCCAATAAGCATTTCAATTTAGAGGTATTGTTTTAATCATCCTCTCAGAGAACCATCAAATAACAAGACCTTCGATCCTATCATCCTTCTCTACAAATTACACAACTAGTAATAATGTCCGGGAATAATACATAGGCCTAAATGATCCATTTGCATTGGAAAAAATAACTAATAAATGATAAAGGCCCTCCACTTCCTCTTTTTGATAACATGTGGACAATCAACTGGAATTTTGTTTTTACTTGACCTTTAAATAATTATAAGTGGTTGTATTACCATGATTATTGCATCTGATATTTAGATCGCGATCGCTGTTGTCAAATTATCCCGGCAAAAATGTCAACGCAACCAGAAAACGCGTAACCACAATGACGTCATCAGGAAAGCGCCCAATTTTCTACTTTTGATAAATGACGCGCGATGTTGCGTCGGAAGGGGGTAAATCGAGTACGTTGTTTTCATTGTATTTTTATTTCTAAAATAGTTAGTTCTTCAATTGTTTTAGATATTGATTCTATATTTTATGGGCTTTATTTTGATACCAAATCATATTTTCTTTCAATGGTCCCTTTAAGATTGTCCACCTATTTTGCCTGTAAGTTAAAAGAAAGCACGCGTATAGCGTGCGAAAAGTTTGAGTCAGCAGCCTTAATATATTTTATAACCCCCCTATCTTTGGTGCAAAAAAATGACCCGATATTTTTGGTATAAACGTCTATGACCCCCAGTATATTTATGACCCCACCCATTCCGAAGAAGATGACAACCCCCGAAATGAATAATGCTTGTTATGTTATGATATGTTATGTATTGATGAGTTGAATTAGTTTACCTTTGGGGTGTAAAGCTGCATAGTTGAATAATCGGCCAAGATTAGCTCAGGCGATGAAAGGGTATTATATTTTGCCAAAAAATGTACCACATCTATGGCCAACTAAGCCAGATATTGGAGAACAATTTTCATTCATTCATTCATTCATATTTTTTGTTCATCAATCATCAAAATGCATGTGATACATAAACAGTAGACTTCGGTTATATATATAAATGCGCTTTTATAAATGCGCACGTGACCAGATGACCGGCGCCATATTTGCATTACATCACTGTCAATCAGTGAAATGACGACCATTGAGGGAGTGGCTACATTTGTGACCTTGTTTCGTGGCTAGCACTGGAAAGGAACATTGGCTGGAGGTTCGATGCTATAAATTTGCAAGGATAAATCATGGATACCGAAAGATTATAATTATTGCACAGCACCCCTCCTGTACAAACATAGCTATTTTTTTTTATTTATTTATTTATTTATTTATTTATTTATTTATTTATTTAGTTAGTTAGTTAGTTAGTTAGTTAGTTAGTTAGTTAGTTAGTTAGTTAGTTAGTTAGTTAGTTAGTTAGTTAGTTAGTTAGTTAGTTAGTTAGTTAGTTAGTTAGTTGGTTAGTTAGTTAGTTAGTTAGTTAGTTAGTTAGTTAGTTAGTTAGTTAGTTAGTTAGTTAGTTAGTTAGTTAGTTAGTTAGTTAGTTAGTTAGTTAGTTAGTTAGTTAGTTAGTTAGTTAGTTAGTTAGTTAGTTACTTACTTACTTACTTACTTACTTACTTACTTATGCACTTAGGCGACGAAAAAAGAAAACCCTGTTCTACGGGCCAGACCGACCCAGATTTTGAACAAATTGGGAAATAAATTTGTTCGGTACAAATGAATGCCAACCCAAATTTCGGACATTTCAGGAACATTTTTTTGTTTTCTCAAATTCCAAATTATTTACAGATTTTGGTGATTTTTGGGGTTATTTAAAAAAAAGAACCGAACGACCGACCCTACTTGAAAGGTCCGTCCACCAGTAGAACAGGGTTTCTTTTTTTCTTAGCCTTACTTATGATTTTATAAATATTATTTGTTCCCCCTTTCGGCTAGGCAAAACCCACCCTCCCCCTTTTACACTCATAAATTAATTGTTTTTTGCTAAGTTTCCCCTTGCGTGTAAAGTAAAACTTTATAAGCCGTTTGAACCAAACGGAACAAAATTGACGTATACAATTACAATATAATTATAATACCATGACAATAATGTGTATGATGACCATACTAGCTGATAACATACGTGATTGTACGTCCAATTGTCATAATACGTATGAGCGTGATGTATAGTATACGAGTCTTCCTCAACATCTTCCAGCCGGGATGATTAGACCATGTACAGTCATCTACGTGTTTATACTCTAAATTGTACGTCAAATGGTGTACAGATTACTGATTTAGCATGGGGGGACACAAAAAGGTGCTGAAAAACACATTTTAAATTAGTTTTTTGTCCATTTTGATAGCGAGTGAATGAGTATGTTGGGGTTGAGGAGGTCGGGCGGGAACATCTAGCCTATTAAGTTCGAGAGGGTCATTATTCCGAAAAGGGCTAAAGTTATAGTTTCGTCAATTTACGTTAAAATTAGAGTTAAAATTAGGGTCGGGGTTATATGTCCAGTGGCGGCACTACGGGGGAGGGGAGTGGAAATACTTATCTTGACTCCCAAATAAATAAATCCATGACCCATTCCTCCCGAAGAAAATGACAGCCCCCTAAGTTCCCTATCATCACGTGCAAAAATTATCAAATAACATCATCGGCAGCTACTCAGTTCTGACCTTAATGCCAGTACGAATCACATTTCGTCATCAATATGGCCAATTGCCACGCCCATTTAGCACGGAAATAATGAAATACAAGTTTTTAAATCAGCTATATCTAGCTTTTCCGTCATTAATTTTTTTCCGTAATGGAAAATCCACATAAAGAGTTTATGTTTCGGGTCAAATTCCTTTGCAACCAGTGCCACTATTTTGCATAACCAATTTTCCTTGTAACCTGTCATTTTCGCCTATACTTTTGCGTGTGGAATTTGTGTACATCCGGGTACCTTACATCGTTGAACACGGTATGGCGACTTGTAGATGTCACGTGCGCATTTATAAAAGCGCATTTGTATATATACCCGAAGTCCACTGATAAAACTCAACAAAGTATATAATACGAAATATATGAAGCAAGAATATTAAATACAATAAGGAATTTCAGTGTTTATGAAATGTTTTATGGAACTTACCTTAGGTACAAAGATAGTAATTAGCGTAAGTGTTGTGCAAAACAAAACTATACTCGATAAAAATATGTAGAGCGTAGATGGGTCGTCAATAATAAGGCTAATAGCTCCACCAATTATACATAATATCACAACATTGTATACGCTGATTCCAATTAGCTTGCTATCATTAAGAGCACTAATTTGAACCTGAAATCGTCAAGAAAGGCATTGTTTTTAATATGGGGGCATAATGTACATTAGGGCAGAAGAAGGACCCGTGAAAAATCCAAAACCACTGGTCATAAGCTGTCATATATATTCGTCATCCTAATCTTTCACCTGTTTGAACCAGTAAATAGCACAATAGCACCAAACCCTATTGTGCTATTGATAGATGGATGGTCATTGGGTCAATTTTACTTCTTGCCGGCATTTTTTGTTACAAGACGGCAACCCCTTGGAACTTTATCACCATATATCACAATGTATTGAATGGGATGTTACCAAAAGTACAAATTTCATTTTTAGTAGTTTTTGGTAATTTTGCCTAAAACCTTTTACGCATCTTAGGTTATCCACTTCACTCATGTGTGACTTCTAACAAACGACGCTGATTCCCGTAGTATTCCTCATTCAAAGGAATTCAATACACGACCTCGGAGTTACCTGCATGACTTTGGCGGGCTATTTTGAAACAGTCATGGTTACACATGCAGGTACTTCTTTTGAAAGTCCTAAACAAGGTATAGTAGTCGCTGATAGGATATGCCGCTTATAGTAGGTATGTCACAGTGGCTGCACAATAATTCTGCTACACTGTGCATGCAAGCATAACAGTAAATTGAAAAAGGCGCGCTTCAAATTTGGCCAATTTTAGAAAACATCCATGTCGATAAATGAATTTCCTCATATGCTTCATTTATCCAAATTGTTTAAATTTTTAATATATGGTGTGTGAAGCCTTTCCGAGGCTAACATCGGGTCCTCAAAAATTAAAAATTGTTTTGTTTAAGAGCTACTGCCTGTTTTTATGGATTTTTGAAGATCGCTCATAAATCAGTAAATATAGGCCTATTGAAGTAAAGGGACCTACCACCATTTAGCTGAAATACTAATCTTTCTTAGCATGTAAATTATTTCCGTCGACAACGAATGAAGCACTTGCCTAAAACTAGTTGAAGCAAAACATTAATCAATGATATTTTTAGGGAGTAATTTTCCAAACCACAATAGCTCTAAGCCATTGTGTGTGTCCAAGGCCATACTATTTTTGTATACGCGGTACAGTAGAATAGCTGTTCCTTTTACCGATTATCCTCCCATGTTAATCTAGATGACAAAATGTTAATTTAAAGTCTCATTGCAACTGAATTTTTATTTTTACTTTTCGGACTTGGCTTTGAGTAATGGTGACACATACCATGTTTACAGTAAAATGAAAATTATATTCAGACACCGTCAAAATGTCAAACTTTTTATTTGTTTGTATTGTTTTAAATAATTAACTGCAGTTCATTTATTCAACCTCATAACAGGATCATACTTAAAAATTTATGATGAATGAACAGACGTTAATTAAATATTGAAAAAAAACCCAAAATTACTCATGCCTAATTTGCATAATAATATCATAAATACATAATTAGCTGTAATTACCTAATTTGCATAATTAATTACTTTTAGTGTATTTTTTGTTATCAATTGAAAGAACTTTGTATACATATGTGTGCAAAAAAACCCGCACCTTTATATCATGTACGGTTTTCTATTGGCATCAATTTTGCATATTAATTAGCTGAACTTATTAGAAGTCATTTTTTGAGATTTAATTTGTCTGCAGATTGGCCGAAATTGCTAAAATAGTATATTTGGTTAATTTATTATAATTATTCAATGATAGATTTTTAAATTTTGTTTTCTGTAACGAAGTCATGAAAGATAGGCATTTAACATGTGATATTTAAATTAACGCTGCTTTTTCAAGCAAGCGTCCAAATAAACCTTCAAAATCTCGAAATGTGTCAATTTTGTCATTACAGCCATTTGTGGCAGGATTTCATTCCATCTACGAGCATCTTTAAATTGACACTACATCACAATGCATTGACCGATTTCAATTCTGTTTTTTGATTTTGATGCTTTAATAAAGCTCAATAATGTAGAAGATATAAGAAAAGTGGCAACATCATTCACAGTTGGTTTTAAATAGGCATTTTCCCTTAGAAACACCAACATTTGTCCATTTTGTACTTTTTTTAGTCTGATATTTTGCACTATATTGTTACAAGCTGGAAAGCCTGCCAAATTTTCTCTACATATATATATACCACTTAAGTAAATTATTTATTTATAACAATAGGCTAGAAAGCCTGGACAAACCCAATAGTGATAACACTAAATTACAGGGATGTCCATTACTTCAAAACAAAACCAAACAAAAAAATACACGAGGACAGGGACAGGTGGAATAGAAGGAAATAAAAAAGAAAACCTGCAACCTTGGCGGAAATTCGTTGCCACACCAGCACGTGCTGGTGTTAAAATAAAGCAATCGCCAGAGCTAAATATGTCACAGTACCGCATTATCTTTGTATAATAGTCTTTCAATGTTGGGAGACTGAAATGTAGACATGATGACGATTTTGTCCAAATCAACATTGCAATAGGGGGGGGGGGGCGGGATGGATGTTGCCCAATTAATGCTTTGGTGTGGCAACCTTTTCCGCCAAAATTGTGGTTACACGAGGTGGAGACAAACAGCCAAGTAACAACCAATTGTGAAATCGTTTAGAAATGCTGTATTTTGATATAGATGTGTATTTCAATTCAAAATGACACAAAAACTGCTCTAAATGACATTTGTATTTTTGGCAACACCCCATTCCATATAGAGTGTTTGACGGAGGTAAAGATTTGCGGGGTTTCCAGCTTGTAACAAAAATTGCCGACTAAATTTCTGATTATATTTAATTCAAAGGCCGCCCGTCTATGACTGTTTGAAACAGGTGAAATATTAGGATGACAAATAGATACGGTTTTTGGTTCTTTTCACGAGTCTCTCTGCTTTGATTTCTAAAGCACCGTCTGCGTAACGTTTATGTGAATTTACCATAGTCATGTAATTTGTTATGCTTGTTGCTGGTTTGTTTGTATTTCATTATACGACTTTATATGTTATTACAATTGTCTCGCTTATGAAATAGATGTGATCTCTAACAGACACTACGTCCATCTTCATAGTTGCATGAACGCAATATCTAGGTGAGGTGATTAAAGGCACCAGTTGAAATCAACATGGCTATACAAAACTGCGAAGACGAAAAAAACGACCTATATTATTGTTAATACAACTCTAGGAGCAGTCTGCTGATTTGGCATTATTTACAGAAGGAGGTAGGGAGTTCCATTCTATGATTGTCCGGAGGAAGAAGCTATATTTGTGTGGTGTTTATGTGAGGTGTCATAACCCTAAACGTTGAAGTACTTGTAGACGGTCCTTGTGACATGCCGTATTATGTGCTCGCTAAAGAACTGGTGGTACAGAAAAGAGCATTTATGGCGTTAAGGCATACAAATAGCTAGGTTTTGTGAAGTGGTTTTATTTGTTTGTTTTTTCTTGTTTTTGTTTTTGGATTAGTTGTATGGATGATTCTGCCACGCAATATAATATGCCTTTCCTACCCGGACTTTGTCTCTGTCTCTCTCTATTTCTATTCATGGTATCCCTTAGCGTGTTGTATTCTGCCTGTCAATGTGGTTGTCTACTGCAATCTACCTTCTTACTTACCTTCCTTGTTTCCCATGCTAAGAACATTCCAAAGATAAGCAGCAGTCCTTTGAATCCACATAACGCTATAATCCAGTACGTTATCCAGGAACATGTGCAATAATCAACGTAAGGTAGGAGCTTCTGATTTGCCACTTGTGGGTCGTCCTTGGAGAAATAAATAAGCTATTAATTGCGAGACACTACGAACAAAAATCACCGATATCTAAGAATGGAGCATCGGATCTGATATCTGTGGATCGCTACCAGCTAACTGCGATTATCGTTTATGATTGTAGTCTAAGCTAGTCATAATATTATAATTGACTTGCGTGAGGCAAGTCAAATGAAGTTGAAAAGTACTTACCCTTTCTAAGCCTTGGTCTGTAGCTATATACCAAGGACTAATAACTTGCCACAATGTCAAGATGATCACATCGATGACAAATAGAATGATAACAAGAAGAAGCAATTGCTGATCTGTAATTATCTACGAAAACAAGAAGTTTATTTCAATATTAAACACATCAATCAATCAATCAATCAATCAATCAATCAATCAATCAATCAATCAATCAATCAATCAATCAATCAATCACTGACATTTATAGAGTGCCAAAGAAATTGCACTAATGCGCTATGAACTAGGCACAAAAAGCAAATAATAAATAATGATTATACAATGAAGGTGATACTAGTACCCTGTGATACAAGCAAAACAAACTACTACAACAACAAAATATTAAAAGCAGAAATGTCATTGATTGTAAGCAATAATGAAAAGATGATGTTTCAAGAGTTTTTTGAATATATCACAAGATCCATCAAGTTTGATGTGATCTGGCAGTTGGTTCCAAATGCGAGGAGCGTGGCTTGAAAATGACCGGTCGGCAAAAGTTGAGTGTTGAGTGCGAAGTTGAACAAACTGAGGTGCAGATGAAGATGTAGAACGGAGCCGTCTGGAACCAGTATGAACTTGCTGGCGGATGGATTTGAAAACCAGTACGAGGACTTTAAAGTCTATACGTTCAGTGATGGGATCATATTTTCGCTTCCTTGTAATAAGGCGAGCCGAGATGCGTTGAATGTTCTGAAGACGCTTTAATTAGCAGAGTGCCAGTTGTAAACTGTTACAATAGTCCAACCGAAATGTAACAATGGTGTGGACAGCGAGTTTATTGGCCTCGGTGCTAGCTCATCTGGGTAAAATATTTGTTCATCCTATCAACCAAGAATCTAAGTATAATAATTTGATCCCTATCTCCCTATATGCCTTCGTCACGAGCATCTTTCGAGCCAAATACCTAGAGATTTCAATCTTCCGCTCTTTTCCAGCGTGCCTCTAATGATCAATTGGTTTTAGCTTTGTGCTATAGAATTACCAAGGTCACCGGTTCGAATCCGACCAGCTGCACTGTTTTTTCATCGTTTTAATATGGGCGCTAGAATCATTCATTCTATAAGGGCTCGGATAGTAACGTTTGCACAGTATTTTTTCTGGGACATGGGAGCACATCAGATATAGCGAATTGAATACGAAGAATGTCCTTCTGATATAAAATAATTTTGATTTTTTGAAATTCGCGATATAATACAAATTTTATGGTAAATTATTATTATCTTCAATACGAAAGGTCAAAATGTTTAAACGATCGCCGGATTTTCCTCCCAGCTACATACACTTTAACATCATTATGTGACCGAAATAAGGTGGTACGAACGGGGAGTAACAGAAGCCATCTGGATGCGAGCAGAACAATCGTCCCTCAACCGTGGTGGAGGACTCAGAAACAATCTCTCACACGCCTGGGACAGAACAATCAGAACTCTACCTCACCAAATGACGTCACAAGGTGGCGTCATCGGCAATCAAGGTGTTTAACATCACAACCCAGCTGAAGGTCAGTGGTACTGACCGCAACGTTGGTTGCTTCAAAGTATGTTGGAACAATATGGGTGACTAGATTGAATTAAACTCAGTAGTGTGGTCATTTTATTACCCTTCGCTTAGGTTTCTTGAAAGTAGCAACACGATACACTCTCCATGTTTTGCTGAACATAGCACCAAATGCTAACACAAAGCCAACCGAAAGTAGCCACATTCGTATCTAGGATATGACAGAAAGATGAAGATTGGTTATGGAAAACGTTGACTATGAAACAAACTATTGAGCTCACACGTATAAAAGGCCCTTGGTGTTTGATAAAACATTTATGAAAAACACTAGCGTTTAGCATGGAGCAAACCTACCAGTCAATAGATAAATAAAGTGCAAGTAGTAGTCTCTACGCAGGACAACCAATTCTTTTGTTATGCAAGGCTCACTCAGTCATTTAATGAGGCAATACAAACGATCGAATTTGGTGTTGAAATGAGCAAAATTTTGAGTTACACCTTTTCAATGTAAAATTAATTTTCTCGGCCAAATGAAAAGCAATAATTTTCATTTTTCAGTAAATGTCAGGAAAAACTGTAATGCTTGATACTGTATTTTTTTCAAATCCTAGTGTTAAACTTAGGCGTGAAATTCAGTCATTTAGTGTAAGATTTTCGATTTTGATAGGCTTCAACTCTGCCCGCGAGCCTTTTTTTGGATCAACCTTTTAGCTTTTCAAAGTAATATAGTTCGCTAAAGAAGAATTTTTCCCAACTCAAATCCACGCGTGAAATCTTAGGCTAATACTAGCATTGTGGATCGATATCTCTGGGTGCCCGGCCTGGCTACAGTGTTGCCAGAACTTCAATATAGCAAAGAAATTACCTAGTGTTTCAATTGTCATGAAGGTGACTGGGTATATAGTGCCTTTTGTTTGTGTTTGTTTGAAATTGCTTAAGGGATCTAGAATGAGCATTTATTGCGTTTCGACAGTATTTTTTGTGGGACATGAGAGCACCTCAGACCTATCGAATTGCATTCTGATTAAGAAGCATGTCTTTCTGATATCAAATAATTTTCATTTTTGAAAATCACAATATAATACAAATTTTATGACAAATTATAAAAATTTGATATTTTTCAAATTTTTGATATATAACAGTCCTCGAAGTAAATTATATAAATCTAATGATATATTCTTAAAGTGTATGTAGCTGGGAGGAAAAGCCGACGGTCAATTGAAAATTTTGACATTTCATATTGAAAATATGGATTTTTTCCCAAAAAGACCTAATTTTTTTTTAAAAAAAAAAAAAAAAAATCCATATCTTCAATACGAAAGGTCAAAATTTTCAATTGATCGTCGGCTTTTTATTCCACCTACATACTCTTTAAGGGGGTTCGAAACGATGTTTCTGGAAAACAGAAACTGAATTTAGAACCATTTGAATAGATTGAATAAGTTAAGCTAAATACACTGAGCAAAATAGTTTTTGTTTGAAGGAAATCGGACATACGGTTGTCAAGATTTACATGTTTTTAGTTTCTTTGTATTCTATTGTTTTTGCCAATATATTGATGAAGTTAATGAGGAAAATTGGCATAATGTGCTCATGAATATTCATGTTTGCCAATATTATACCAATATCTTATGAATAAACCTTCATACTACTTTTATTTTATATGATTTTGACATGAAACTTTGCCAATGTGTTTCTATGGCCTAAAACATTAACATGTGATTTTCCGCCCATCTAATTTGCATATTTGCATAATTAATTAGCATTATACTTAAAGCTAATTAATTATGCAAATATGCAAATTAGATGGGCGGAAAAATCACATGTTAAAGGTTTAGGTCATAGAGACACATTGGCAAAGTTTCAGGTCAAAATTCTTTAAGGTAAGCGTAGTATGAAGGTTTATTCATAAAATATTGGAAAAATATTGGCAAAAATTAATATTAATGAGCACATTTTATCAATATATTGGCAAAAACAATAGAATACAAAGAATCTTTCAACAGCAATATCTCAAAAACCGTTTGTCCGATTTGGCTCAAATTTTGGAATTAAGATTATTTTGCATATCTCTCTGCAACAAGTCTATTTTAATCTCAATCAGAGCAACTTGATTTTGCCTTTCGTATCATCAGATTTATAAAGTTTACTTCGAGTACTGTTAAATATCAAAAATATCAATTTTAATGATTTGCCATAAAATGTGTATTAAATTGCGAATTTCAAAAAATCAAAATTATTTGATATCAGAAAGACATTCTCCGTATTCAGAATGCAATTCGATATGTCTGATGTGCTCTAATGTCCCAAAATAAATACTGTCCAAACGTTCATACCCCAGCCCTTAAACCCACCGAAAGTCATAATGAAGCAGCCAAAACAATACAAGGTTAAACATGGAAGTTTATAACAACCTATTATAATGACCTAAAGGAAAAATCATTTATGGCAACAATGAGCCTTGCATTGTAAGTCATGGTTAAAATGTGTTGAGTACCACCCCTACCATCCCTACATACACCCCACTACCCACCTCACACACCTCTGCACCCACCCCACCCCCACAAGCCTACATAATATTACATACCGGTACCTAATAATATTTATATAGCACGGCTATAGCTATACATTTAGAAAGTATGTCCTATAGCGCTAAATTATGTCAAATAGGCCTACACAACCCGAACGCAAGTCTGAAGGGTGTAATGAAAATGCCAACCCGCGATGGAGGGGGGAGGGTCATTCAAAATTCACCTGGAGATAGGAGGGACAGAAAATTAAAATCCCCTATAATAACACGCGAATTTTTCTAGGTTTGGACAGTGCATTTTCCCATGGATCTCATCCTAGGTAAATAAACAAACAAACAAACAAAAAAACAAACAAACAGACAAAATGCTTTTCATAATCATGGAATCCATAGCCCCTTTAAATTGAAATTGCAGGCTATCACGGGAGCAAATTTCCAAAATTCACCTCATTTACCAGAACATCCAATTGGGGATTTGGGCTTCCAAATCGCTGGTCAGGCAATCCTGGTTTTCAATGGAAAAGGGACCTGGTTGACAACAATTGAAATATCGATTATTTCTGCTGGTTGCTCTCGAGATAAAGTACTGAGTTTGACATTTCCGGAGCATGAAGGAAAAAGGGTAAAATAAAAACGGAAATTCTGACAAAACTATAATATATAGACCCACACGATGTGTCTTACAGAGGTGGGAAATATCTTTCTTTAGCAAACTATATTAGTTTGAGACGCTAAAAACGAATTCCGTAAAAAAGCTCGCGGGCGAACTAAAGGCCTATAAAAATCAAAAATATCACACTAAAAGACAAAATATGATGCTTGAATTTTAACACCAGGATGTTTTTAACGGACATTACTGAAGAAAAAAAATATTGCTTTATATTTGACCGAGAAAATAAATTTCATAGCAAAAAGGTGTATCTCTGAATTGTGCTGATTTTAACATGTATCGATCGACTTTTAGCGCGACTATGCATTTCTAAAGAATTGGTTGTCCTGCGTAGAGACTGGTAGCATGTGAGTCAGATTTTAGATAAATCAGGAACTGCTACAGCACTGTAACCAGGAAAATATACATTGCTTTTTCACCAGACATGACCACACTCCCGCACACCTCTACATTAACGCCCACACATGCACCTCACACTTACCTGACATGCCAAAGAATACGCCCAATCAGATACGAGTGTGTTATCAATACCACTAACACCCACCCAGCTATAGATTAGAATACTGCCCGCAATGATGACATTATTCAGGTTTGGACTGGACATTCTAACGTTCCTAATTATAATGGAATCATCAATGAAATAGCAATTAGATTATGAGGGGATGTTGTGTTTTATGCTTTTACGTTACCTTTTTTACAGCAGGTATTTTTTAGGGAACAGGCCAAATGATCGATGACGTCCTATAAACGAAACTATATTCGTTTAGGGGGGAGGTGGGTAAAAATACTCGATTTATACGTTTGTAAAAAAAAACATCGAAGAATATGTCATTAAATATATTTGTAAGTTTTTCACTTTTCCTCATCAATATGGTTTTTATTACAAAAGAAATTGCAAAACTGTTTTTCAAAAATATAAATATATTGCAATATTCAAAATTTCCCCATGATTTGTGTCAGTTGAATACATTGACGCAAACAATTAAGGGCGCGTGATATTTATTAATATGTGACTGGACACTACGAATAAGCCGTAAACTCGGCAAATTGTATTCTGAGTTACAGTGTAAAATGTGAGTGAAGGTCGTATTCATAGTATCTGAATTCGGTGCGACAAGTCAGTCTAAACGCAGGACAACCGATTCTTTTGTTCTGCTTAGTCGCGCTAAAAGTCGATCGATACATGTTAAAATCAGCACAATTCCGAGATACACCTTTTTGCTATGAAATTTATTTTCTCGGTCAAATATAAAGCAAATTTTTTTTTTTTCTTCAGTAATGTCAAATAAAAACATAGTGCTTGGATGAACATTTTTTTTAAAAATCCTGGTGTTAAAATTAAGCATCAAATTGTGTCTTTTAGTGTGATATTTTTGATTTTTATAGGCCTTTAGTTCGCCCGTGAGCTTTTTTACAGAATTCATTTTTAGCGTCTCAAACTAATATAGTTTGCTAAAGAAAGATATTTCCCACCTCTGTAAAGCACATCGTGTGGGTCTATATATTATAGTTTTGTCAGAATTTCCGTTTTATTTTACCCTTTTTCCCTTCATGCTCCGAAAATGTCAAAATCAGTACTTTATCTCGAGAGCAACCAGCAGAAATAATCGATATTTCAATTGTTGTCAACCAGGTCCCTTTTCCATTGAAAACCAGGATTGCCTGACCAGCGATTTGGTAGCCCAAATCCCCAATTCTGGTAAATGAGGTGAATTTTGGAAATTTGCTCCCGTGATAGCCTGCAATTTCAATTTATAGGGGCTATGGATTCCATGATTATGAAAACCATTTTGTCTGTTTGTTTGTTTGTTTGGTTATTTACCTAGGATGAGGTCCATGGAAAATCCACTGTCCAAACCTAGAAAAATTCGCGTGTTATTAGAGGGGATTTTAATTTTCTGTCCCTCCTATCTCCAGGTGAATTTTGAATGACCCCCCCCCCCCCCATCGCGGGTTGGCATTTTCATTACACCCTTCAGACTTGCGTTCGGGTTTTGTAGGCCTATTTGTCATAATTGAGCGCTATATAGGACCTACTTTATAAATGTATAGCTATAGCCGGGCTATATAAATATTATTAGGTACCGGGATGTAATATTATGTAGGCCTATGGGGTGGGGTGGGTACTCAACACATTTTAACCATGACTTACAATGCAAGGCTCATTGTTGCCATAAATGATTTTTCCTTTAGGTCATTATAATAGGTTGTTATAAACTTCCATGTTTAACCTTGTATTGTTTTGGCTGCTTCATTATGACTTTCGGTGGGTTTAAGCAATTTCAAACAAACACAAACAAAAGGCACTATACCCAGTCACCTTCATGACAATTGAAACACCAGGTAATTTCTTTGCTATATTGAAGTTCTGGCAACACTCTATCCAGGCCAGGCACCCAGAGATATCGATCCACAATGCTAGTATTAGCCGAAGATTTCACGCGTGGATTTGAAAATATTTCAGCTGGTAGTCAAAAATTATGGAATCAAAACGGAAATTCTGACAAAACTATGATATATCGCTCACGGTGATGTGCGTTAGAAAGTTGGGAAAAATCCTTCTTTAGCGAACTATATTACTTTGAAAAGCTAAAAGGTTGATCCAAAAAAGGCTCGCGGGCAGAGTTGAAGCCTATCAAAATCGAAAATCTTACACTAAATGACTGAATTTCACGACTAAGTTTAACACTAAGATTTGAAAAAAAATACAGTATCAAGCATTACAGTTTTTCCTGACATTTACTGAAAAAATGAAAATTATTGCTTTTCATTTGGCCGAGAAAAAAATTTTACACTGAAAAGGTGTAACTCAAAATTTTGTTCATTTGAATACCAAATTCGATCGTTTGTATTGCCTTATTAAATGACTGAGTGAGCCTTGCAGAACAATAACAATCGGTTGTCCAGCGTCCTAACTGAAGTTATCTCATTAAACACTGTTTAAACCAATCAATAATCATCAAATGTTGAAGAGGATAATAAGCTTCTACCTATTTCTATAGAATCCTTAAATAGTTCTTGTCTTTGTTTGGTTTGGCTAAATCCTGTTTAAGTGGTGGATAACAAAGCATTGTATTTTGTCTAGGTATGTATAACGAACAATTTTAATTTTAAAACAATGAGAGGACATTCCCGAACCTCGTTGACTTGGGGATGTTCGCGGCATGCTCGTCGTACTCAGCTATCATGAAACCCCGTATCGGTTACTCGCCACTTGCATACTTAAATTTGAACTTGCTAGCCAAGCGAAAACAATGACCCAGTTTTGGAAAGAGAAGGAACCAGAGTACTTATCAAATAAAATACATAAACATGATAAAGGGCTACGCCAATAATAATTACCAACTCGCTCGTATTCAGTTTAGTAGAACTTCAAAGTGAAGTAGGTCCTATACACTCCGAATTACATGTGCTGGGATTGGGCGATGTTCTTGAAGGACTGATCAAACTATAGTTGATAATAGTTCTTCTGAAATGATATATGTCTGAAATATGGTGAGAATAATAATAATTGGTATGGGTTTTAACAAGATTTGATCAACTTTGAAATTTCACCCCCTGCATAAGCGTCCATTTTGGATTAATCATTAATGCAAATTCGGCGCTGTTTCACAAATTGATTTTCGGGGACTTTTGCTATTTCATTTAATATGCTTTTCTGATATGAATGGTGATTAAATGAATTCTGTTGCAATTAGTGGTGGGTTAAACCCCTTATTTTTCTTAATTTGACTATGCTACAAGTTAAGCGCAATTTTGTCTTTCTGAGGTGCATTTTTTATTTGGTTATAATTATTTGTTCAATGTTCGTATTTATGTGTTAAACCAGTGACAACATCAAACTATAGTCAACCTTGGTGTTTTTTCACTAAAGAAGGAACCAAGCTTTTATCTGTAGTAACAATAGCAAAATTAATATTTAATATTATAGCTACCTGAGATTAGCCTTGAGACGTGCTTTGAACTGAAATTAATTTCAGATACATGTAATACATGTATAAGGCAAAAATGTATATTTTAATAAACAGATAAAGAAGGAACCAAGGCTTTTATCTGTAGTGTAACAATATAAGAGTTGATTTTTAATTTTATAGCTACATGGGATTGGCCTTGAGATATGCTCTGAACCACTAGACTTATAAATTAAGCTTGTAGTAGGTAATTGAATAAACTACCGTATTGGGCTTCATATCAATTTTGAGAATGTGTAAGAAAATCAGCGTATTTTTGTTGATATGCAGGCTTTATTTAATATTTACCCACCCAAAACAATACTAGGGATAACCATATGTCCAGTTTAAACCCCGTTTATACCTTTAAATATATGACCCAACATTTTCAACATTTCAGAATTACGTTTCTGGCAGGGAGGGAGGGGTTCGGCCGGGAAATGAAACTAGTTACGTTTATAGAACGTCATCGATCTTTTGGTTTGTTCCCTTACAATAGTAGTATTGTTTTCTGCCAGTTGTATAAATATAAATTGATTCAAACAATAGGAAAAAAACTTGGCTTCTATTGGAAGCGTATCTGTTAATGTGATGATATAGACTATTTACTTTTGTTGCCGGAATTTGACGTTGAATGACAGAAAAGATAGTGCCAAGATGCCTCCTGAGATTGCCATAGCGCACATGATGAAGAAAATGTAAGATGGGATACCACTTTGGACTCTCTTGTAGGTGATGATGATTTCTGGCGTATAATCCAGTGGTACTTCATTGTCTTAAAGTAATAGAAAGAGTAGAAGGGGAGAGGATTGTGAAAAAGAATGGCATGAATAACAAATTGAACAAAGAACACAAATCATAAATATGATAAAAGAACATATCGACCAAAAAAAGAAAAAGAAAGAAAGACTACAATGATGAATAAAAAAGTATATGAGATATGAAATTCATTATATTCTTGTATTTGAACTCGATTCTTTTTACTTATTTACCGGATTCAAAAGCCAAAACCCCACCCAATTTGGATTTTTTCTTCTCGGAGGGGAACATGACCTGGCGGTATTTGCGCTCAACTATTGAGACTAATAAAGCTGACACTCAAGAGGAATGGTATGGCTTTACAAAAGATCCCAAGGCTTGATATATTTCAGCCACATGTGCATGATTTTCTCGGGAGGCAAAACGCTCAAAACCTCGTTTTGATTTATTATTGGCTTTAATTCAAGAACCGCAAGAGCTATGGAAATATAAATGTGATTATTGGCTTCCTTGAGTCATTTCTTATAAGAGCAAGGTGTTAGTTAATTGAAAAATAAGACTCTTGCCATCTCACTCACTCGCATTAGTAAATATTAATCATATACTCAACAGATGGGAACTGTGATAATAAAAGGAGACACAATTATTTCAATTAATATTGATTCACCTTGCCACGTCAGACTTGATACCCAGCGAAGTTCGTCCTTACGAATATCATGATAACCAACAATCTGATGGGTCAACTCTGAGTGACAAAAAACAAAATGACATAAAATGCCCGTGGTTGACTTTAAAATGTTTAATTAAAATCAAAACATTTCCTCCGAAAATCTCCAGCGTTTAGAAGTTGAAGAAGAAGTTACAAAATTAGACGAACTCTAAATTCTTCTGATATTGAACTGTTCTAATTTATTTACACCAACGTACGGTACGCGGTTGTTTGATGGGATCATTTATTGGTTTTTCAAGCAAAACATCATGTACAACCAAATTTTAGGTATAAACAGCTAAAAGTTATATCATGCTAATATATACAAATGCTTTTGAGTTATTTTCAACTTTGATTTTTCCTCTTTCACAAAATTTTCACTTTTATAGTATTTTTAAAAGCTTTTTCGAATATAAAATGTATCTATTAATGACAAATTTGGTGGCGCTATTTAGTTACTGGAAATTACTCTTTCAAGCTTTTAATACAAATAATTCCTTTTATTGTTTGATCAAATATGTTTATAAACTTTCCTTGTTGCTTGTTTCACCTATGCCAGCTGTTTTAATAGCAGTATTAATCACCTAACCCTTGCAAATAAAGAATTAGCGCCATATATATTTTGCATTTAGTTAATAATGAAGCCAATTCTATATACATCAAACAACCGTGGGTACATGATATGTAATGCATAATATTGCTATTGTTAACATACCAACGAGCAGCAAAATCATGTTTGCTGATGATTTTCATGTGCAAACCATAAACTGTAATACACTTTGAGGCCGGGGTGATCTCCCTAAGAAATGGTGTACAGGGATGCTCAAAGGTACGGGGATGCTCAAAGGTTTTGAGGGGCATTTTCATCGTTTTTGGTATTTAAAATTCGATGGAAATCCTACATTAAGGCTTTAACTGATACAACAGCACCACCGTACAAATATTTTCCAAGAACCCCCCCCTCCGGGCTCTGAGGCATACTGCAGTTAAGATGATAGTTTTGATGGCATATTCTGTTACTGTAAAAAGTATTGTTAAAAATAACATGTGTTGAAAAGAACAAGGTCTTTCTATTGTAAGTCATCGTAATAGTAAGACATGTAATATCAAAAGCGCGCCATTCAGTTACTGTTAGGAATTGCTTTATATTTAGCAAAGATTTACAGGAATTACCTATCTGAGTTTTGCAGATATATGACAGTAACGCACTGCAATTCATTGCTTGATATGTGCCGTCTCTATTCATTGCCACACAATGGAGTCCAGAATTTTCCTTCGCAGAGCTTCCGTTTGGAATCCATGTCGCTTCCTCAGTCATATTAGCAATACTCCAAATCCATTTCTTCTGCTTTTGCAGCAGACCAATCCTACATGTTAGTATAAAAGATTGTTGACACGTTTTGAATACATCGCTTTTGCATTCTTTCAAGAAGGGTTACGTAACTCGTAACGTACTTGTGCCACCACCGACAACACTACTGCATTATCATTTAATATACTTCTAGTACCCATTTCTATTCATCATGATGCAGTCATGTCTACAGTAGAATTCACCACGACCTTTGCAGGACTTAAACCCCATTAAAAGCTATTAAACCAAGATAACACTCATTGAAAACAGCTAAACTATGTTACATCAGATCTTCTCTGGTTAAATCCACACACACATGTGTCTGTTTTACCTGTGTAATGAGCAATGAGCTGGTATTATAGTTTCAGTTGGGTGAACGATTATAAAGCAAACGAAAGGTAACAATTGCTGTGTGGCCTTTGTTCACGAAATGAGACAATACTGTGTATATTGTTAACCACATTCTTGAAAATGAGAAACATAATGGCTGTGGGCCGTAACACGGTTTGGAAATAATTTCTTCATATTTTTTGGTGTTATCTGTCGTTTACAAATCCTTCCTAAAACACCAAAGTGCGAATATTTCCAAACATCTAAATTAGCTAAAAATTTAGGACATGTTACAAAACTATATTTTTTAGAATTTCAGAAGAGTACTTTTAATATTGGCCGGTTATTTTTCACACAGCGACGTTAACTAGGCAATTACCCATACTTCTATCATACACTATTTGTAGAAATTACGCGTCAATGGTAAGAGCACTGTGTATTGTGTATAGGAAAACGGACAGTAACTGCAGTATGTCATTATGTTTTGTCCTCCCATGCATTATATTTTGCAAACTACCCTTCAAAGCGATTTTATTTTAAACCGGCACGATAAAAAATAGAATCTAGATAACATGCACGCTAAACAATTAGCCTATAGATTCTAGTAATATTGCACCGGAGCCTTGTAGATTTAAAGTATAAATAACTAGGGCTATAAAAAAATTCCCGTTGATATGAACATAGCATGTGTTATATATAGAATTGTGAGTTGATTAATATTTTTATGGTGATATAAACTCCTCAACAAAAGTTTGGAAATTTTTTTCAAGCATTTATATCTGAAATTATTTGCAGCATATTTATATGACACCACATTCGAAACAATCACCTTTTTCACGGCTGAGTACATGTCTTGTGAATGTAGTGGGGTGTCAAACAGAATATGTCAGATTGACCATTATTCTGTGCTCAAACAACACTACACTGTAGTCACTAACCTCAATAGTGGGTGGAAAAGCCATACACAGCCACACATCAGCCAGGCACCTTCTCCCCATGCTGCTCACTAGCCTTATCACACATTGCTGTAGGATGGCATTCCATTCTTCAACCAGGATTCAGTCGCAGGTCATTCATCGTGGTTGCATTGCCTACTCGCACAGCACGACCAAGCTGGTCCCACAGGTGTATGTACAATCGGGTTAAGGTCTGGGTTGATGTCAGGCAATTCCATTCTCTCTACTCTCATATTCTGTAGGTAGTCTGTGACTATACCCTGGCACTGTGGAGGTGAGCTTTGTCATCTTGGAGGATTGCATTAGGTCCCAGATTGTGAAGATATGGGATTGCAGCTTGTTAATTGCACAGACTAATGGTCAATTTGGCACATTCTGTTTGAGACCTCACTATATTCGCAAGACATATACTCAGACGCTAAAAGGGTGATTGCTTCAAATGTGGTGTCATTGTAAAGGGGAATAAAGTAGCTATCCATTGATATGCAACATGATATGAATATGTCACAAATAATGTAAGATATAAATGCTCGAAAACACTTTCCAAACTTTTGTTGATATAATTAACTTCGATGCAGTGTTTTTTTTGCTACATGTACGTTATTGCCTTACCATAAACTTTGATTTAAACCAGGTCAACTGACAGCGATTATATTTAAGATATTTGTTCCTAAATGTTCAAACTAAATAATACAGTAATCAACACGATAACTTACCTATTGTTTTATTGTAACTGATGCATTCAGAAATAATGGAGCTTGTGCAAATGCATTCGTTGAGATGCGGGCTCTTGACCTAACTGCAATAACCATACGGCTCTTGACTAATGCATTGCAATGCAATTATCATTATTATTTATCATGATGGCAAACAATTGATCAATGTATAGCCCGAAATCAGAGCATTATGTCTTTTTGTGATTGATCAAATTAAACGGTACTATGTTGTTGCAAACGCGATTCGTGACGTTTCGTCTCTTCTCTACTGCATAACGAAGTCTTGGAATGCTCAAAAAGACGCTCTTAACAACAATTTCAATCGCCTATCAGATTCTGCATATATAATTTATGATGAAACAATTATACCTACCAGTATAATGAACTTGATTGGTCAGGCCAGATCGATTCAATAAAGTTGACGACGTCGCCATGTTTCCTTAAAACCGCCAAGTGGGCTCCAAATTTTGGCGCATTCACCTTCTGCATCCATCCACATCAATGGCGAATCCATAAACACATAGCAATCATTGGAATGTCGAACCCATCCTTCCAAACAGCCAGCTACAAAATCAAAAAGTATTTATGCATATCAACCCCCAATTCCATCCTTACCTATCCACTACATTTCTTTCTTTCTTGTGTGTTTATGGTACATCTTACTTTGCAACTGCTCAAGTTGTATTATCCCGATTCGGTCTCCATTGATGAAGCTTACGGGTCCCTGAATTATAGATTGAAATATAAAACATATAACAGCGTCCTTCATATCATTATATTTGAATTTTTAAAAAGCGTATCGAGCTTTCATCAGCATGATCAGAGTGCCATAGCTTGTCATGGGCAGAACTATATATTAGTTTCCAACCATATGATGTAGACTGACTCTTGTCTAAGATGGCTCTGGCTTAGGTTTTCTTTATACAAATAATACTCTGTATTTTACAGCAAACCATTAGTATTATGAATACCCGTTGAACATTATTTTTCAAAATAAAACGTCGGATCTGGTGTAGCGTATCCAAATGTATCTGCGCACGTTTATTAGGAAAATGTTTTGTCAGCAGTTTGTCTCACTAGAATAATTATGTTTGGTGTTCTTTCATGTTGATTAAATCTCATCGATCAGATCGTGTAAATCAAGAAAAAAAAGGAATTCAACTTACGGATACACCTTCAAATTGAATATCTGCAAGAAGCTTAAAAAACAAATCCCTCATTTCTGGATCATTATATGTAAAATCCTCTAGTCGTTTAGTAGCATTTCTTTCTTCAAGAACGAGAGCCGCTTCATGTAGCATCAAAGCAATAATCCACGCGCCATCATAACCGGTGGAACCGTAGGGGTTGAAGTCATATTTGAGATTCTCTGGTTGAGTTAGTTTCAATTTTAAACGACTAACATATTCTGTTGATGTCTGTCATCATGAAACAATATTAGAATAATAAAATAAAAAATGATGGAAAGCATTTTTAACCAATGAGGTTTGATTTCAACGTAAGCTGATAAATGTTATAAAATACCAATATTGCATGTACAGTCATAACCAGTTCTCAATATTCATACTAGGTATTTTCTAGTTTTAAAGGAATAGGGTAGTTTTTTTTTTTTTTTAATAATATTCTGCCGCCAAAAATATTCAGAACTAAATCCCAAATGTAATAATAAGCATATTTCAGCTATTTCATGTAATGAGGACGCGAGAAACGAGGAACACACGCAGTTGAAATCCGCACTTGGTGCTTGTGGATAATGCAAATGGCATTTTGAGAAGGAATTTCACGAGTCAAATTCGCCAACAAATGATAACAGTACTGTTACACTTCACATACAGCAGGGTAACCTAAGCAAACGTCCAGCGGCGACTACGTCGTTAACCGGGCCGAAAGTAATCACTAACATAGACTGTTGGAATGTAAAAACACTATACACCATTGGAAAATCTGCTCAGCTTCCAAAGGAGATGGAAAAATATGACATTGATGTCTTGGGAGTAAGTGAGTGTAGATGGACAGGGCACGGAAAGGTCAAGTTGAGCACAGGAGAAAGTGTGATTTATTCTGGGAGAGAAGATAATTTACATCAACACAAGAGTTGCCACAATGATTGTCGAAGGAGGCAGAGCAGGCATTGATAGAATGGAAACCAATAAACGATAGGATCATTTATACCAGATTCTTTTCGACATTTTTGAAATTTTTGAAATTCTCAATCTTTCAAGTATATGCACGCAGCAATGAAACAAATGAAGAGAATAAAGACAATAAATTTCTATGACCAATTGCATGCAACTGTAGATAGCATTCACAAACATGACTTAATGTCATGGGAGACCTTAAGGGGTACTACACATTTGGCCAATTTTGTGCCTATTTTTTGGGATCATGGGATTTAGTAGAGGAGAGGAAAAAGCTAAAGAGAGATATTGAACAGACAAAGTCAAGTAGAATCAAACAGAACATATAAGACGAATACCGGAGTAAAGACAAGGAAGTCAAGAAAAGTATGAGAAGGGACAAGCGAGAATGGGCTGATAATCTCGCATCTCGGGCAAAACAAGCAGCAGGGCAAATGAAGAAATCATATGACATTACAAAGACTGTAAGCAATGATAAAGGCAGAACAAGCAACGCTGTAAAGGACAAATCTGATAACATATTAACAGAACAATCTGCAAGGAGAACAAGATGACGAGAACATTTTGAAGAAGTTCTAAACAGACCATTACCACCCAACCCAGTATCAGAGGAGTTAAATGACCAAGTAACGGTAATCGAGGACATCAGTGATAATCACATCTCAAAAGCAGATATTAGAGCAGCAATTAGAAAGATGAAAACGGAAAATGGTAAAAACGGTAAAGATGAAATTACAGCAGAATTGTTGAAAGTAGACATAGACACAACTGTAGACTGGCTTGCAGGCCTCTTTAACACAATCTGGGATAAAGAAAAAAAGTACCCAAAACATGGAAGCAGGGCTCATTGTCAAAGAAAGGGGACCTCACAGAATGTGGAAATTGGCGAGGCATTACGTTGACGTCTGTACCAAGCAAAGTATTTCGAAGAGTACTTGATAGAATTAGAGATGGAGTAGACTACAAATTGAGTGATGAACAGACTGGATTTTAGTGGAAGAAGTACAGTGGAGTAGATTTTTGTTTTGCGGAATATTGTTGAGTAAATCGTAAAGTGACAGTCAACCTTATCGCTTACAATTGTAGACTTTGAAAAAGGTTTTGACTCCGTGCACCGAGAAAGCCTGTGGAAAATTATGGCTAGCTATGGAATTCCATCAAAGATAATAAGAATGGTCCAGACCTTGTATGAAGACAGTGAGTGCGCAGTATTAGATGAACGTGAGCAGTCAGAATGAATGGTTCAAGGTGAAAACCGGTGGGAAGCAAGGAGATATGCTTTATTTTCTTGATTGTGGTGGACTGAATTATGAAACATACAACAGAGGGAAATAACACAGGAATCAGATGAAAATTTATGACGAAATTAGAGGATTTGGACTTTGCGGATGATATACACCAGGCACAAAAAGAAACTCGTCAGGTATATCGTTACTGTTCAACAACCTGCTAATTTTGGATTATTCTGAAATATACATTTTATTAATTGGACTTTGCTTTCTCATTTGACACTCTGTTCGTAAAAATTGAACAAGAATTGACCACGATACGCGTCTCCAAACTCTCAAACTGCAAAATTAAAAGTTGCAATTTCAACGATTTTCAATGGGAACGCACCGTTATATTGCACACAAGCACCACGGGCCGATCAACAAAGCACACAGTGTAACAGGCACAATTGAATCGTTAAAATTGCAACTTTTGATTTTGGGGTGTGGGGGTTTGGAGGCACATATCTTGGTCAATTCTTGCTCGATTTTCACGAAAAGGGTGTCAAACGAGAAAGCAAAATCCAACTAACAAAATTATTATGTTGTTGTACAGCAAGGGTGACTATAACTGACAAGTGAATAAGTAAATTTAAAGAAGGAGGTGGAAATGGATTGGTCATGTGCTAAGGATGGAAGACAATAGTCACTACATGACAGCAAATCAGGGTGGAGGTCATGGAGCGAAGCCAAGCCAATAGCTAGAGAAAGGGACAGGGATAGGTAAGGTAAGGTAAGGTAATTAGGTATTATCTATTCCAGCACCAGCTAGTGACACCTGAATAATTTCTAGGGACCTTTGAATACATTTAAACAGGTATAGTTTTTTCTTTGAAAAATCCACACATCAGGGCCGTACTGCTCTAGTAGCCATGCCCTCTGGTCAATATTGACCTAATCCTATCCAAAATATTAATGCATGAGGTGTCACTGGATTTAGAACAGTTAATAAAT